>NW_017670633.1:239787-358357 GCF_001879085.1 Nicotiana attenuata
CCCAGTCAGCGGCACATCTCCTATCTCCTAGAGAAGCGGCTGAACAGCTGCGAGCCGCTAGTTTCCTGGAGAACGGCGGGAGAGGCTAGGCGAGACTTAAAGGCTGTAGCGAACAACCATCTGGTAAGAGGTTTTTCCAGAAAGCAAAAACCCGAAGGTTAGCCTTGCATGAACTAGGGAAAGATAGAACTCAACTTCACACTGGTTAGCAAAACCCTAGAGCTTCCCTGCTTCGGTAGAACCTTCTACTTTACCAAGTCAAAAGTTTAAGCTGGGACACCACGTCGATTAACTTTGCGTTCCGCCATCACATATTCCACTTCCTTCGACAAGGAAGTCGTCATCCTTTCCGGTGGCCTCTTGGGAACGCCTCTTGTAGGGTCTTCCATGTCTGGATGGTATGTCTTTAGACACCCCACATGGAAGACAGGGTGGATCTTTAGCTTGGAAAGAAGCTGAAGTTTTTAGGCAACTTGTCCTACTTTCTCTATGATGGGGAATGTCCCCTCATACTTGCGGCTGACACCCTTACTAAAAAAGAAGGAAAGATTTTTTGCAATAGTGGATTTTTTTTTTCTCATCCTTCCGCTTGGAAATTCAGTTTCATGATTGAGTTTCCCCTTTCTTCTACAGATGCTGGGGGTCCAGCCCTCATAGGAAATTGCCTATGAGATCGCATTCCATCGGTTTTTTAAGATTGGAGGGCTCCCTCTAGTGCTAAATAAAAAAGATCTTTGAGCAAGGGCTAGCTTTTCAACAGGCGAAGAAAGGCCTCACCAAACACTTCATGCCCAAAGGAAGAAGCAAATGAGCAATCGAGCCACGAGGAAACGAATAGTGATGCAAGTCTTCATCAAAGCTCACACGCTAAGTTTGGAACCCTTACCCTTTCCTGCGAAAACCAAAGCATCAAAGACATCGGCCACCTAGTAAAAAACCGACAGTCGATGAAGAAAAATGCTTCAATTATGGACATCCCAGTGGGCCCCCTCACATCAGGTTTTCGAGAAAGAAGAAATAAGAATTGCTTTTAACTTCCTATCGGCCCTCTTCTCTGTTCTAGGTCCTTTCCTCACTGAGGACCATGGGCCAATAACTTCAGATACAAAGCATGATTTTTCCAAGACGTGCAAGGCGCCCCCCAGCCTTCCAACGGGAAAGACTTCAACATAAAAGTAAATTTCCGTTCTTCCTGTTCCCGCGGCAGACGTATGCTCGGTTGAAGCTGGATTTAGAAAGGATCAGCAGCGGTGCATATATGATATTTTAAGGACAAGAAATAGTGGACTAGACTATTCCTTATGTAGATGTAGTGGATAAGCTCTCCGTGTTGGGATAGGCGTTCGGATTTCCACAGCTATTCTAAGAGCGTGCTGAATCCAACCGTTGCGCGTTCCCCCTTTGGCTAAACCACCACTTCAGGCTAACCCTTTTGCCTGGCTGGCACTTACTCAAGTTAGAGTTTTGCGCTCTCTCAAAACGCCTGCACGCCTGCGAGTGTTCTCCCCGGTCCTACAAATTGAGCTTCCGAAAGGGGTGCTTGCTGGAGCAGCTCAACGAGATGTGGGTTCAATTCCCGCTATGCCTCATCCTAGTAGGTGTCTGCGCCATTGGGCCAGCTAAACTTGCTCTGATCTAGTGTGCGTCCGCTCCTGTTCGGGCTCACTCAGCAGAAAGCTAACTCTCTTCTCCTGCTTTAGCTTGAGCCCACCCGGACAGACTCTGGCATGACACCCGTCACCATACATAGGTAATAGCATGTCCCAATGCTATCTTCCTCGAAGTTGCTGCTCAATATGATCTTGTTTTTGGGGGGAGGATCCACTAAATGGACCAACGGAGCACTGTCGGGTCGATAGCCCTTGATCCGAGATCTCTTTTTAACAAAAAAGAGTTGGATTTGCCAGCCTTAGCCGAAGAAGACTGTTCGTATAGTAGTAGGTTTGAGAACCGGTTCAAACCATCTCATAGGTCGTCCTCAGTACAAAAGGTCAATTCAATGCTCAAGTCAAAGGGGGGAGGGTCAATTTTTCTATTGATCGAGAAAGCTTGGGCGGGCCCCCAACCATTAGCACATTCTAAGATTCAGATGACTAATTGGTTGGGAATCATGAATTATCACGTCTTGACGGTCAGTACAGAATCTTGCTCTACCCATTTTTATTCTTTCCCTTTATTAGTAAGTAGTCAGGGAGCTAGACGAAGATCGACGAGTTGTCTGCTTTGTGATTTGCAAACGGGTTTACCGTCATCCCTGAACAATTTGGCTGGAGTTTCAGAGGGAGAAATAATCCGCTCATGATGCGTGGAAAGTAGGGGAAGAGTCTGATTCAAAAGCGTCTGTGATAGATCACGTCGAACTGAAGCACTTAAGAAAGAAGCTGATAACTTTTGGTTTATTTGATACTTATTCTGACACGGTTCATAAGGTCACAGCACAGACATAACCCGGAAATGCCCTACCACTATGGCTCCCCCTTTTCTTTCATACGCTCGTCCTTCAGAAATACAGGGGAAAGATGACTTCTGTAATGAAGGATCTAGACTTAGATGGGACCAAGCAGAGACAATTCTATACGAAGAAGATCGGTCCACTTACAAAAATACCTGAACGAGAAGGGATCAGTGCTGTCAACTATGCTCGTTATCAGAATGGTTATACCATGGAAAGATTGGGGACCATCTTTCAAAAATGAACCCGGACGCATTTCTTGCGTGGCCGAACCCATAGATCTTGATGTATGCCTATCTTTTACTTGGACTACAAAAATGCATTCTTCGAGATCCCCACGGAGCGGTATTCAAATTAAGACTACAATCATACAGATTCGATACATGCTTCAATATTGGACCAGTCCTTGAATAGTTCAAAATGATGTGGTGGCCAAGATATGGACCGCTTAAAGAAAGGATGCCTCTCATCAATTTAGTCTATTATGGTTTTCTTTACCATTCCGGACTACTAAATTCAGTTCTAGCAGTTGCCATCTCACGAAATTGACCCATTCGCCAACTTGACGTGAAAAATGCCTTCCTCCATGGTCTTTGACTTTAAGAGGTATACATGCAACAACCTCCTGGATTTGTTGATCCTTCTAAGCCTACTCATCTTTGTCGCTTTCATAAGGCCATTGTTGGTCTTCGTCAAGCACAATTGGCATGCTTTCAACGGTTCAGTACCTATCTTCTCCAAAGTGGCCTTCGTCAGAGTGTTGCGGATACCTCCATCTATCTTTCTTCACCATTCCTCTACTGGTTGTATCATCCTTTTGCTTTATGTTGACGACATCATCTTAACTGGTGACAACGGATCTCTTCTCACTTAATTTATTCACCGTCTCAGTAAATATTTTGCCATGAAGGACTTGGGTTATCTCAATGACTTCCTTGGCATTGAAGCTCAGCGTGACTCCTCTGGCCTTCTTCTGTCACAAACCAAATATGCTTTAGATTGATTCTGCCGGACCAACATGCTTGGTTGCAAACCTTGTGCTACACAAATTGCTTCCGGTTCTAAACTTTCAGCTTTGGATGGTACACCTCCCTCTGATCCTCAGGCCTATCGGAGTACTGTTGGTGCTCTCCAATATATCACTCTCACTCGACCGGACCTCCGCTATGCTGTTAATCATGCCTGCCAGTTTATGGCCAATCCCATCACTGTTTATGATCAGTGTCTTAAACGCATTTTAAGGTATTTGAAAGGCACTCTCCATTATATTATGGTCTTAGATTTCCTCATCGCCCTATCTCAACACTTTTTTTTGTTACTCTTATGCGGGGCTGGTTGTCCAACAATTCGTCGCTCAACCACTGGATTCTGCATTTACTTTGGTGACAATCTAATTTCTTGGGGCTCTAAAAAGAAACCAACAGTTGCCCGCGCTAGTGCAGAAGCTGAATACAAAGCGTTAGCTATCACTGCTTCTGAAATTTGATGGCTCTCCTACTTGCTAAAGGATTTACATGTGTCAATTCCTCACCCATTCCTTCTCTTTTGTGACAATTCTTCATACTCTGCTTCCACCTTATTCCTTTCAAGGTTGCACCTTGTCGTAAGTTCTCGTCGTCTCCATTGCGTGCTTCTTCAGTATCTCCTCAGGAAGCAGCAAGAGGACGCGGCAAACTAGAAGATTAAGATGGCACCGCAACTAGCCTAGCGGAATTGGACCCTTTGTTTGAATGGTACTTGATTCATAAAGAATGATTCTTTTGAAGTTATACGAACTTTCTAAAAAAAATGCCACGCGGAGCGTGTCACGAGATATATCGCTCTCGGACTTCTTACGGTAAGGCCAATGCACCAGCCAGCCAGTGTGGTGGCGAACACGCTGTGCTCTAAGCTAAGCTGTTTACCTTGTAGACGGAGGAGATATAGAAAGTGTGCCGTGCTTGATTCATAAGATTCTATAATCAATAGCACCAGTATATTATTTTACTTAGCCTGCCTCTCCCATGACTTTCCGGGCCAACCAACCCGGATCTGCCTTCGCAAGTCTCTCTGCATTTTGGGAGCAGAGCATGCAGCAAAATCGAGCAATGGATCTTAGAAGAATTCCACTTTGAAGCACGACTCTTTCTATTTCTGTGCTGGCATTTGAGTTGTCTCCCTTCCTCTTTCAATCGAAACACTCGACGCAGATAGCTCCGGTGGCCCCCGCTTCTGCCTCTATCAGGCGGCGACAGCCCCCCCCTCCACACCCACAGCATAGAGGAGCTGCTCCAACATCCGCACTACAACCAAGAAAAATGCTCTCCAGAGCGATATATGATGCTAAACCGAGACCGAGATATAGAGAGGGCTGTCCTTTTGTTGTCTCGAAGAGACAAAAGCAGGGATAGCTAATGGCTCACTTCACTACCTTAAGCGGAGCTAACTACAGGCCAAAATATACTGCAATCACCCAGACCTTTCTAATACTGAAAACCTGTATACGAAATTTCTTCAGTTGCTTACTCGGCCTAAGCAAGCCTGACCGAACACCCGAAAGAAGTTCTTTCTCCATCGAACGGGAATGGACGAAGAACGAGGAGGCATTCTTCATAGAGAAGAGCCCTGAGAAATTTCACGATAACTGAAGAGGGAATGCGGCATTACTACTTTTATAAGACTATAGACTTGGAAGGCATTCCCAGTTCGCCATAACACAGTCTTAGGGTCACTACGAGCTGGACTCGTCGTGAAACTCACTTATTCTTAGAGAAATGATGTGTGCTAGCCTTCCCTACCATCGGCCTATCCGCTTCCAGAGCTTATTCTTTATCAACTAAAAATAGTACAAAGGAAAAGACAAGGCTGCTCCCAGATCGACAGGGGGAGAAGAAGAAAGTCTCTTCCCAGCTAAGTCCTATGCTGAGTAGGAAGACTGGCCTCTCTCCTTAGTGGTCTACGATCCCCAATGCCTTACTACTAGCCCTTGGGCTTGCCTTACGCTTTCATTCAAGCTAACTAGACAGGTAGGCAATCCCATCCCCAACGCAGATTCAAGTAAGCCAAGCATGCCTATTCTCTATTACACGCATCGGGGCCATTTCCCTAGAGGAGGTTTTTTTCTGTTAGGTTAGCGCTTGCAGGTTCAATCTCTCTTACTAGTATAGAGAAAAGAAGTCTACCTTTCTCTATACTAGAGCATACGGGGAATCAAATCTAAAAACCAATATATGAACAAGAGAGCAGACGGGGTAATAAAAAGTAAATCAATCGAATAGCTAGTCCTTCCTTTCTTTCTCCTTCCCCATTTCAGGTTTTAGAAGAGTTAGTTTCGCGCAGGGCACCTTTACTAATTTTCCCCTTTCTTTTATGGCTTGCTGGCTGGATTAGCTAGCTTCAAGGCGCTTATTTGAAACAAAGTACAGAGAGAATTTAAGGTTATCACACTTTATTGTGACGATTTATAGACAACCGGGGTATCAGCGTACTTCACGGCTAACTGAAGCCAGTGCAGATAATTCCTTTTCCGAATGAAAGGCGATAGGGGGCGTACCCTAAGGAAGCAAGAAGGGAGGATTTTCTTTACATTACCGCTAGAACTTTCCTTTCACGAGTGAACCCGGGCACGAGCCTACCTTGGTTGAACCAAAAAAGGGGTACCGGCGTACCTACCATTACCATATAGGGAATGAACTGAGTTAGAGGCATATGCTTACCGAATTATCCGAAAGCCCTCTAAAAGGCTCAAGAAGAAGGATTGGATGATCTGCCGGATAAGAAATTGCAACAATTGCCTGACCAAAGTCTTACCCTTTCTTTCCCTTTTGACTGGCATTATCACACCGCCATCACCAGATTCAATAGCTGCTCCTAGCCCGATTCTAAGACCTGACCAGGTTTGAAAGTTCAAGCAGCCTTGATCAACTATAGGAAAGTACCAGTTTTCCACAGTGACAAGGACTTCGCGCAAAAATATTGATTTTCGGTCTCATGGTGGCAAAGAAAAAGAAAGAGGAAGCGGTCTTGTTCTTGTTGAGCGGACCCCACAATAAAGAAAGATGGAAGACAAGAAGCTCAGTAGCAAGGCCGTCTCATAGTCACCACTTATCTACCATGATGCTACGCTGCGCCTGCACTGACATGACTTGCAAACAACGCTGACGCTATATAGCCATATAGGCAAGGCTCGGGACCACCTCCCTTCGCTTCAGAGTCTTAGGCGCAGCTCTTCTAGTTAGAGAAGAGTCCAGTTGCGAACCTGTGCACTCCTATCCTATTGTTGCTTCTATCACGATAGGGAATCGTATAATTCTTTCTATCCCCGTACTTTCTCTCTCTTATAGAGTTGTATTCCCTAGGTTATGCAGTTATCTTCCCTGGCCTGACAGTAGTCAAGGGAAAATCACTTGAGCTTTTTCGCCTTTGCTCCTTCTTTCCGGAGCGCACTAATGGAAAACCTGAGATAATTCTTAGCTGCTGTGGAAGTTAGCGTCTTAAAGAAAGTAAGTGATTGCTGCTCCTGCTCTTATAGTTAGATAAGGCACTAAAAGCATACCTTATCTCAGGGGCACGAGTACACTGCTTTCACACTCGAACTCTCCTACTGTGTGTTGTGTGTGCTTTCAAGCAATAAGACTGCTTGCTAAACGAACCACTGCTGACGAAGTGCCCCATACCCGCACTAAGGGGTAACCTGAGATAAGGTATGGAAGCAGTCTGATTATTTCCACTTGAGTCGACTTAAGTCTTTCTCTCCTCGTACAGTCTTGGCTCAAGTAAAGAGAAAGAATCTCTCCCTACCCTACTGCGGGAAAAAGCACTTTCTATCCCCCCGTGCTACAAAACAAACAAACGTATCTAAGCACTAAAAGCAACAATAAGGAATGGAATGGGAGAAGCTATAGTGCAGATCACTTTTCACTTTCTCGTCAGTGCAGACCTTGTCCTTGGTTCTATCAGCTATGGAGTCTTCTTCTGGTTCTTCCCGTCTCTAGTACAGATCAAATCACAGGATCTCTGTATGTATGCGCTGAGGAGTTATATCTCCCGGACGAAAGACTTCTAAACCCTGATTTCTGGAATGGCAGCAATCGACTTATTTCTGTCTTACAGCTTTCTTGTAGTACTGCTCTCTTTTCAAACGAATCTCTATTTCAACTACATTCCCTATTGCAAAGAAATCAACCTCGGTTCTTTCTGTTGATCAATTAGTTTGATGTAAGGTGTGAGCCTCTTCAGTTGCAGTGAAAGTTCCCGACTCTCTAGTGTTATCCCCCCTTTTTAAGCCTGACATTACAAAGGTAGACTTCATCCACCGGATGCCCTGGCTTTCTTTTTAGTTTTCCAATCTTCTGTCCTTCATTCTTGCAGATGCAAATCATAGATGACCTAGTGGCATTTATGCCAGACCAGAGCATTCTTCTCAAGAAAAGAAAGCGGAGAGGGTGACTGAATTCCACTCTTTATCATTCCTTACTACTAATCAATTCCCATCAAGTGTTGTCTTATTTCCCAAGCCACTGCTCAATCCTCCTTTTCTGATTGATTAAAAGTAGCAAGGAAAGACAAGCAAAAACTTTGTTGGCTCAAGAAGCAATTGAGGAGAGAGAAAGAGTAGTAAAGGAAGTACAAGTAGCAGTCTCAGGTCAAAGGAATCAAGGAAGAATTTCTTCTGATATTGCGGTTACTCTTTCAGAATCTCATCCTGAGGAATCAAAGGAATCAAGCTAAGGTCTTTTTTTTAAAGGGAACTAAGGCAACTTTTAGGTGCAGGGAAAGAAAAAGGCTAGCGAACCTCTTTCCAGGCGGTACAATACAAAGGGTGAAGCTCGAGTAGGTTACTTTGAGTGACCTTCATGGCGGGTGTTCCGGTGTTAACGAGTTCGGAAAGAAGGTCAAGGATGAACAATAGACAAAGACAAAGGAAAGAGGAGATGGAGCTGACCTCGCTGCTGACCTGGGAGCAGTCTTGCTAACCTTCGGCCATGGTGACTAGTGACTAGAGAAATTGCTTAGGGACCTATCCCGTCCTGTGGTCCTGAACAAAGGTTCCATCCTGAAAATAAAACAGAGCCTTCACGGAAAAACTGTTGGAACGAGATCTCTCATACAAAAAGACCTGAACAAACTACTCGCTCAATGCGCATTGAAATTCTAATGAATGCCCTTATTTAGCATCTTTGAGTTGAGCTTAGCCCTCTTCCTATACTAAACCCCTAGAATCATAAGGAACGATTGATGGTTGATCTGGCAATTCTATTTAGTAATTAGTTAGTCTATCAAGCAGAAAACTATGACTGAGGAAGTCTCAGGGAGGGCACCCCCTTTTAAGGTAATTATATGTCGTCGCCCCCCATGTTAGAACTCTCTTTAACCGGGATCTTTATGGCTAAACCTTTTTTTTAACCTATTAAATCATAAGTTGCATCCTCAACTTCTGGACGGGTTTGAGAGTTTGGTTCGACTGAGACGGATGTCTCATCGGGTTCAGAAGGGGATGGGAATGCAAATTTGGATACCTCGTATCGTATGATAAAGAAGAGAGTTTTTACAAAGCCCTAGAGCTAGAGCTTGTTGAGAAAGTAGCTCTGAAGATGGGCTTCTTATGGGAAATAGGGAAGTTTAAAGCCATAACACAGGCCTTAGGGAATAGGATCTCTTTCTGCGTCTACTGATGCTTTTGAAAAAAGCCTTTGGTTTGGCTTGTTTAATTGATTCGTACGTAATCCGAGAGCTTCATACGTGGGATTTATTTGGCAAAGGAAAGTCAAGAGAAAAGGTGGTAGCTATTCTAGCAAGTCTTCTGTGAAGGAGTAGCACTAGGCTAGTAACTTATTACACTAGTCTCGATTCCTCAAGGTTGTACGAGCTGTAATAGTAGTTGAAAAACCTCCCGTCCCGAGTTGGCTTAAGCCATGCCTTTACTAAAGAATTCTCGCCATCTCAGATAAAATCTAGTGCGGAGCCCAGGCCAGCCAACAATGAGAAATGCCTTCCTCTTTTTTGTTGATTTAGGTGACGTAGTCTTATCCGATGAATGGTAGTGAGAAGGCGGAAAAGGTCGTAAAGGGCTAAGCTAAGGGAGATTGGCATTCCGAAGTCAAGTGGGCTTTTCTCACACCGCATGGGGTGGTTTCCTACGCATATGCAACAAGCTCTTATTTGGATCTCCCTAATCTAGAGGGTTCTCACGCCAATGTTCCTTTATTTCGAGCAAGTCCAATTACAAACAAAAGAGAAGGTCGGTCCCGTCCCACGGGTTAGTGAAGGTGGAAGTCCAAAGCTTAATAAGGTGGAAGGCAAAGCCGAGGCAAGAGCAAGGGTTGAAAGACAAGAGAGAAGAATTCAATCTCCTCTATTTGTTCCATTCTCAATGGTTAGTTGGTTGGCCAGGATGCTTTGGTTTATCGGATCGATCGCAGTGGTCAGCGCTGGACGACACGGCATTCTCGTTTAAATAGTACCATCGACTGGAGACCGGATTGCTACTAGAGAGAGGAATGACTATAGGCACGGAACTTACTTTTGACCCTTTCTTTGCCCCTTGGTTCGCTAGCTGACTTGCCAACGCTTGGATTCTCAAACTCTAAGAGCGGATTTTAGGATTTTGTTCACATCCGATTCGATGGTATCTGTCCGCTTTCCACCCTTTGCAAGCGTGCTACTGACTCGATGGACAAACTCAAGGAACTGCTTTGCCTCTAGGTTGACTTGGATCACATCATCCCGAACTTTTGATCGTACGTCGTCCAACTTTGTTGGTGATGTGGGTGTCAGTCTTCTAATGTCAGCTCTCTGGTAGGCCAATCGATCTCTGCTTGATTGACCGTAACTGCATGATCGATCTGACGAAGATTCCCATGTAGATCTATGAAACTACAGCCGAACCAAATAGGAATCCTAGGTATAGGCAAAGGTGGGAGGGATGAGAGAGCAAGCTGGCGTGGGGGCAAGGGCAATAACACCCGAGCAACGCAAGCCCTAGAAATCGGTAGGGTATGAATTTCTTTCCTTCGGTATAGGCTATCCTGGCTCGTTAGGTCCCAAGAATCCAAAGGATACAAGCTTCTCAAGGCCGAGTCGGAAAGCTTTGTTTGTAGAGTCTCTTTCAATTCAGGTCTTAAATCATTTGATTTGGAAAAATTTTGGACGGAGAAAGACTATAGGGCTAAGAGAAGCTCTCTTGTCAAGCCTTTGATTCGACTTTTGGCAATGCCATTTCGAAAGAAAGGGAACCTGTTGGGTTGGGAGAACCTAGATATGTCGATTTAGAAAAAGCCGATGCATATGGGAACGAAAGGTGAATGGAGGGGTGCTCCAGCGAGTTATTCTAGATGTCGGAAGTTTAAAGATTGGATTGAGGAATGCAAAATCATTCGACAAAGAGCCTATGCAGGACTTGTTCGGAACTATTGGAATGATTCAGTTACCATTTGATTCTACCGGGAGATCTTAACAATGAATACTGATATGGAACGGATGCGGAAATAGAGCCCCTACTTTCTCTTCTCAAGGAAGAATCGGGAAGGAAAGGTTGGTTGCACGTTTTCTGGGAGTAATGCCTCCTTTCTCTCTCCCCCAAGGACTCAGTCTCTCGGGTATCTATCAGCATATAGAGATCTTGCCTCTGTCTCTGCATAGAGTGATCTTCTTCAATCTCCGAGTTCGAAGGGTAGAACAAGGGAAGGTCAAGGCTTTCCTCTCATTACTCTTTCCACGGCAAAGTCAGCATCTTAGCCCGAAGAGCAAGGATTTCTTCCTCTGCGTCTGTTGCTATTGATGTGTCTACTCCCATTGACTCTTTTTGAGTAAGATCAGTAGGCGATAAGCTCACATCCGGCTCCATAGAAGGAAAGATCAGAGTCATCTTATCTTGACTACTCCCTAGAAGACAGAACTCTTAACGATGCTTTGAATAGCAATCTTTCATACCCCATTCAATAGACTTGCTGGGAAAGCTTAATAGAGTGACCAAGCTAAGACCTTAGACGAAGAGAGTGTCCAACCAATCACGACAAGCAGCCTTGCACTAAGCAAGTCGTAGTCCCAGCTTTTTTTCTCCTTCGATAGAGTTGGATTGGAAGAGTCAGCCAACGGGGTAAGCCTTTTCACGTGTGCGCATTATTTAAGATTAGTCTGTTTTTTTTTTGAGTAAGAAATCCAATAGGGATTCAAAATCTACCATAACATAAGAAGAAGAGGTAGAGCAATAGCTTGGGTTGACCCTCTTAATGAAGATCGATCTGGCAAAGGAGAAGTAGATCCATTCAAGTCCAAAGCAAGGTGGAAAGTCTCAATTCAATACTGCGGTTGATGACCGTAGCAATAGTCAAAGGCACTGGAGGGAAGCCGCTTGGGAGGTGGCTTATGCTGTTGAAAGCCTAGCTCATCCTAGCATGGCATATCTGTATCCCCTGATAATGATCATTCCTATTCGATATCATGAATAGGTATGCCTGTCAACCATTTCTATATGCGAGATGGAGGGCTGCTTTGGTTTGGAGCTCTTCCCATTAGGCTGCTTTCTCCTTGCCTTGTCGATATAGCGGCATCTTACAAGGCGCCTTTCATCAAGTAAAGGCTCGTGATAAGGCTCTTGTCAACCATTTCTATATGCAAGATGGAGGGCTGCTTTGGTTTGGAGATATTCCCATTAGGCTGCTTTCTCCTCGCCTTGTCGATATAGCGCATCTTACAGGGCGCCTTTCATCAAGTAAAGGCTCGTGATAAGGCTCTTGTGGAACTAGGCTCTCTTAAGATCGTGCGAAAGAGTTCTTCTTTACCGAGAAGATTGGCATGACTATTTCTATAAGTAATAGAATGTATGAAGTCGGCCCGAGAAAAAGAAAAAAATTGACTTTTTGAAGTCAATAAAAGATCATATAATAAAGTGGCCTTGAATGGGGCAATATTAGAAGAGCAACGCGCCAATCAAAAGAAGTCGAAGAACAACATAAAGTGCGAGGTACCCTATTAACAACACTTAAAAGAAAATACATAAATAAATAAATAAATAAAACATAGAGTGTGAAGTGATGATTATTTAAATCAGGTGACCACTTTATGATCTTGTATTTAGAAATCGACCACTTTTAAAAATTAGGCACGTATAATTTTAAATTTTAAAATTCAGTCTAGATGGTCTTTTTCGTATTTTGAGTAGTATACTAATACTGTTACGGAGTTGTTTGGTTGGGAAACAAGTTATTGCAAGATTAATTATTCCAGAAATAGCTAATTCGGGTTTGTTATCCCACCCTCCAATAGGGATAAAAATAATATTACAATCCCAAAATAACTAATCTCGGGATTAGTTATATTATTTATTCAACCAAATATGAGATAAACTCATCTCAAATTTAAAACCTAATATCCCTTATACTTCGTATAAAACGAGCCCTAAATGTGCTATTTGTGCTACTACTAGTAAAAATAACTATCTCCCAAAATAGAGTGAATACCCTGAAACCCCGTAAACTATCACATTTTTTGTCAGTTACCTACTTAAACTATCCGGTGTCCGTAAAATCCCCATTAACTATATATCCATATATATTAAAAATCCCTTGTCGATTTTTTAGTGGTACGTGTGATACATCCTTCTATTTTCTCAGTCTAATCCAAATATCAATTTAATTGAAAATTTTAACTAATAATTAAATAGATAATTATTTGGGTGGTTAAAAAATCAAAGAAAGATGGTGAAAGGATAAACACATGGTCATTTGTAAAAAAAAAAGAAAAAAAACTCTACATCTCCTCCGATAATGGTTACATCATGTCTCAATTGTGATTTTCGCTATTAAACTTTGATTAAATATTGAATTTTTTCAATTAACCTTCGATTTCATTGAGAATTGAGATTTAAAAAATTTAGATTTAGGCAAAAAATTCGGTTAAAATTTGATATAAATTATACTTTTGATGGACTAAATATTTTAAAAAGAAGAAGAACGATAATTTTAGAAGAAACAAGAGAAGAAATTCTTTTCAGATGAAACCTATAAGAAGAAAGCAAGAAGAGAGATTAAAAAATGAAGAAAAAGGCTAGAATATAAAAAAATATTCAAGAAAATAGAAAAATCAAAACTTTTAAAAAGGGTAGCAGTAATTAACCATTAGACACGATTGGGGTCATTTTTATGTATAATTTCATCTCCCAAGCGTCTTTTGGCGAGTTACCTTACAAATTTTATTAATAAATAAACGAGGAGAGTTTTAATATGTGGTAACACGATGTATAGAGTCTGACACCTGCCCGGTCCACGATCCCGAACAACAACTTCTTGAGAGTAGGGGCATCAAAGCTTGCCCTACCTAGTAAAGGGGCTTGGGATAGAGGAATATAATTAACGGGATTTTGGGGATACCGGATAATTTAAGTATGTAACTAATAAAAATGTTATAGTTTAGGGGATTTTAGAGTATTCACTTCAAAAAAATAAATAAAAAGAGATACCTGGTATTGTCGTAATTAAACCCAAAACAAGTGGCATACGTTGTCATCGAAAGTTATATATAATTAAGCTCATGACACTCCAGCGCTGCCTACTGAAACTAGGGTTTCTCATCCGCAGCTCCTCTTTACCATCGCCTCATCATCCCCTTCCCCAATACCCCCAAAGCAGTTCTAACCTTCCCTTCTCAACATGGCTGTCGGGTATTTCTAACGCGCATATCATATTTCTGATTAATTTTTTTTTGTTTAATTCTAATGCTATTTTGTTGTTACGTTGTACAGCAAGAACAAGAGGATTTCCAAGGGAAAGAAGGGAGGAAAGAAGAAGGCGTAAGTAGCATTAACACCTTATTCATTGGTCCGTTTGTTGTGTTATGTGTAATGTGGGTAATGCTTATGTGGGGTGTGTGTGTGTGTTTGTGATTGTGGAATTGCAGGGCGGATCCGTACGCAAAGAAGGATTGGTATGATATTAAGGCACCCTCGGTTTTTGATATCAAGAATGTTGGCAAAACCCTCGTTACCAGGACTCAGGGTACCAAGGTGTCTATCCCCCTCTCCCTTTTTGTCTCTGCTTTGTTTCTTCCTTCACATTTCTTTCTACCTTGCGCTTGTTGATTTTGCTATATCATTTGTTTTAAGTGCGTTTCAGTTATCTGTTTAGTTCTAAATTACAAGGATGACTAATTGATTAAAGTTATACTTAAATGACATTATAGTGAAGAAATGTTTGTTTGACTTGGTGTTGGAGAGAACTGATGGTTATTGGTGGTTAGCGTTTGGCTGTTTGTTAAATTATACATAAATACTCAAATCGAGGGTGTCATGTTGTGTCAGTATTCACACTAAATACTCAAACCGAGGGTGTCATGTTGTGACAGTATTCACACTAATAAATATGTGGATGTGTTATGAGAAATTTGGTTGGAAAATTCTGTTGTGTCAATGCATCCTGAACTTTACTAGTAATTGGTGATTTGGAAGTTAAAATCAATGTTGCTAGTCAAATAGGGTTGATTTCTCCTAGAACTTCTCATAGAGATGCACATTTATCTTGCAATTAAGCAACAATTCAATAAGATTCTATGACTTTTATCTTTAAAATGGTGGGAGAACTGTTTTTGTTGCGACTGTCTGTTTTCTTTTCTTTTCCTGTATGTGTGGATAATTACATATCTAGAGCATTGTTTTCTACTAGCTTTACTCTGTTTCATGTTATTATTTGATCTAACTGCTTTTCTAGGGTCTATTTACTGTGCTCTGCTAAAAAAGATTGAACATTGATTTTTCATCTTTTCTATACTATGAATTTGCAGTTGTAATTGCAATTTCAATGGAATAATTATGTCCTTATTTTCCTCTCAGATTGCTTCAGAGGGCCTAAAGCATAGAGTATTTGAAGTAAGTCTGGCTGATCTTCAAAAGGACGAGGATCAGGCTTTCCGAAAGATCAGGTTGAGAGCAGAGGATGTGCAAGGAAAGAATGTCCTCACAAACTTCTGGGTAGGATGATTCTTTTAGACAATCATATGTTTGCATTTGCTGCTGTAGATTGAGTTCTAACTTCAAAGTAAATACAGGGAATGGATTTCACAACAGACAAGTTGAGGTCACTGGTTCGCAAATGGCAAACTTTGATTGAGGCCCATGTGGATGTCAAGACTACCGACAGCTATACCCTGAGGATGTTCTGCATTGCTTTTACAAAGAAACGTCCAAACCAGCAGAAGCGTACCTGTTATGCTCAGAGCAGCCAGATCCGTCAGGTTGGTAGTATCTTCAACTTGGTGTTGACTTATGAACATATATGCTTATGGTTATCATATTGCGCAAATTCTCACAACCATACCTTTAATATTGTCTTAGATCCGTAGGAAGATGGTTGAGATCATGAGGAACCAAGCAAGTTCATGTGACCTGAAGGAGTTGGTTGCCAAATTCATCCCTGAATCAATTGGCAGAGAGATTGAGAAAGCAACTTCAAGCATCTTCCCCCTACAAAATGTTTATATCCGAAAAGTCAAGATCCTCAAGGCCCCCAAGTTTGATATTGGCAAGCTGATGGAGGTATGTTGTGTGTCTGTTCTTTGTCGTATTGCTTTAAACAGGACGCATGCATAGTTTACTATTGTATTCATATTGTATACCAGCAGCTATTTGGTTATTTGCGAGTTATTCTTGTAGGTTCATGGTGATTATTCAGAAGATGTTGGTGTGAAGTTGGATCGGCCAGCTGATGAGACAGTAGCAGAGGCAGAACCCGAGGTTCCTGGAGCATAGACTCGTTTCATCCTTCTGAATTATATGGTGATAGTCTTTAGAGCTTCACATTGTTTAAGCTGAGTTTTGTTGTGACGATCTCAAAATTTTGCATCTTGTTCTTTGCCCATGTTTGATTTATACATTATCATAGACCAAGATATGATTTTTGCAGCTACTTATCTACTGCTAATTCTGTCCCCTTTGTGCTTTTATCTCACTTTGAAACTTGGTGAGTCGTCCCGTTCTTCGGTAAGAAAGAACAGTTGGAGGAGTTGACAGAATCCAGGCCAAGTCCAAGACGGTTAAGATAAAGGTTGTGGGGTTAGTTTTAATAGATTTTTCGAGTAAAACCGTTAATGTTAGGGGCTTCAGGCTTGGACCAAAAAATTTGACTTTTTGTATACATTTAAGAACTATTTCTCTCTAGTGATATATATATCAAGGACCAAAATACTCCAACCCCCAATATATTAAAGATTATTTTGGCCTTTTTCTCAAAACCATAACGAGATGCGTTCCTAAAGTATGATTGTATCCATTATTCATGGTGTGAAAGATATTTAAAAGTCCATATAACAATTTAGATGATGTTTCTTAACTATTTTTACTTGAGCAATTATGTCCAAAGTATTTATCATATTTTGGATAGATATCGGTATTTGCTTAGCACATAAAGAAAGATTTTTTTTTCCGAGTAAAAGTCGGGTATCACATCACTAAGAAGTTAATGGATATATCACTTTCTGGATTAAGTAACTTTTAAGTGAACTAGTAAAAAGATAAATGACTTTCTAATACAAAATAAAAAGAAATATCATATTTTGAGTGAAATACAGAAGGCAAATGACTTTTCTTATACAAATGAAAATTGATATTTTGAGTGAAATACAAAAGACTAATGACTTTTCTTATACAAATAGTAGAAAAGTGAATTTATTGGGGCATTTGATCTATACAAGTTTTTGGGTCACTATTTAACTTATAGTCGCTTTGTACAAAAAATTATAAGTGTACTTACTTTTCGGGTAACTTTAGATATACAGATCTGTAATAGCAAAATTTTTGTCTGAAATTTGAACTTCAAACTTTTTTGCCTAAAGTGTAGCCTTATCAAAGCAAAACTTCAGATATTTTTACCTTAGGTTTGGTCTGACTTGCTAGGGCAATCATGCAAACTTCAATTATAGCAAGGGCAAACTTCAGTTCACTTGGGAATTTTTTTGTCTGAAGTGTGGCATTATTAAAACAAAACTTCAAAATATTTCACCTGAAATTGGCTTAACTTGCAAAGTTAATCGGGAAAACTTCATTTCATTGTGCAAACTTCAGGACAAAACCAACTTGTTATATTTGAACTTCAGATAGTGCAAATTTCAGACAATTTGTAGTGCAAATTTCCACATCAGTGATGTTTTGAGATTTTCAACTTTTTCCCCAGCAATATATAATATAACCTGGAATTTGGAGAGGGAATTTCTAGAGAACTCCCCTTATACGGCTAGAAACAATAGGTAATGCAAGCAACAAAAATAGAATTCAAGGAATGGTCATCTCAAAATCACTGGCAATCCTTTTACACTATTTATCTCAAAAGCACAGCCTCTTTGAAAAGGGGGAAAAAAATAATGGGTTTGGTCAGATCCTAAAATGAACTACTCTCAGCCTCATAAGGAAAAGAAGAGGAGGAAGAAAGGAGCGCATAGGTAAGGAGGAAGAAGAGGAGTCTGAAGTTGTCAAAATTAAGGTATGTGTTAAATAATTTTAAATATTTGGGTATAGGTTAAATGGGGGTGACCAAATAGGACACCCCGCACAATTTTTACGATTTTATTCACCCATCTTCTATGGTTTTTTGACTTTTTAATTAATGAATGAATATTCTTTTTTTTTATTACTTATTCTATTCTAAATCACTAAAAAAATAGAAAATTTGCATCTCATGATTCTATCTAAAAAAACGAAAGGAATCAGCATCACTCAAGGCCACGTGGTATTTATCCAAGACTCATAAGCCATTATCAGTAATTTGATTTTTTCTTTTAAACAGTTTAGGTTCAGATATTTAATTTAATTCCATCAGAAAAACAAATAAACAAACATCTTTTATGATAGAACAATGACTCCTCTTGTTTTGTAATTAAAAGTTTCTCGTTGTCTCAATTATACATTTAAAACATTGTTTCCGATAAGTACTTATGTCATGAATCAGAATCTAAATGAATTTGAAGTTCTTCACGAGGAATTCGAAGTTTTTCATGAAAAACTTTTATTTAGGTTTTGTTTAGAAAAAGAGAAGTTCAATCCCAATAGAAAGATATTTTGTTTAGTCCTAATACAAAAATTACATTCATACCCATTATTAAGTTGCCAGATGGAGAAAATTTTAATTTAAAAGGGTAAAAAGGTCAATCAATTTTTAGTAGATATTTTGATCGTTCAACGTTTAGTCTTTCAACATTATGCTTTTATAATAAATTAGTTTTAGTATACGTGCCTCGCACTTATTGCCAAGCGATTATTGTAAGATTTATATTTAAAACTAATAAAATCAAAATAAGATTAAATACCATAAAACTGAAATTGGTTTGGATTATTTCTTATACATAAGAGCAGACAACAAGAATATTATCATAATTGCTATTTTAGATTGACTCGAGCTCAACTTTTTATTTGACCTCTAATGTAAAAAAAATCGGAACAATAAAAAACTGATATTTAACTTGTAAATATAGCAATATAATCCCTATAATTGAAAATTTTACTAATACAATTTAGTGTCTAAAAGATATCATTAATGTTGTCCATACATATAAAAAGTTCTTTAGATAAAAAATAAAAAAAAGACTTAGACAACATGTTGAAGGAGTACTTTCCTATTCCTACTATTAATAAGCCACACTTTGAGGAGCTTCAGGTACTTGCTTGCCCACTGAGTAGGAACTTTGAGGAGATTCAGGTACTTGCTTGACCACTGAAGGCCAATTTCGAAATTTTACAGCGCCACTATGAGGATTTTGGACACGTGCTGCCCCTTAGCTCTAGCTTTTGCCGCGTGTTTACACCATCGACTCCAGCTGTTCTTTCTCACGCAAGTCTCATCTTACCATCTTTACCACCGACTACCTCTGCTCTTTGGGGAAAACTTCAAATTCCTCCTGCTTTGGTCCATCTCTTTTCCTTTTCTTTCTCGCTGTTAGGGTTTGTTGTGTCAGTCTGCTGGGCTATCCGGTTAGTTTACTTGTGAGCTTCTCTTCTTTATTTTGATTTTCTCACCTTCTGTTATTTTCAAATTCTTTATTTTATCGTTCGTTCTAATGGATTATAACACATTGATATCATAATCAAAACCAAATTATACAAGTGTCTCTTAAAGACAACCGATTCGATTAATGATCATATATTAACAACCAAATGTGCCAAATATAAGCCGAAAAAACCAGGATTTATATATCTTCAGACCATATGTGACTATGTATCTGTGCCGCCCCAAATTTCTGAATCTTAAATTCACCTCTTTTTTTCAATCTATTTGCACCAGCCATGTGCTCTAGCAACTACTTTACTCAGTTTAAGAAGTACTAATTCAGTTTAATATTAGAGGAGTAAATCGATACACTGATGTAGGAGAAAGACAAATCTCTTATCTAAGTTGTGTTAGGAAAATGTCTATGGATGAGTAATTGAGATTAGATTCATCACTTAACTTTTACACATGTTTAAATATGATGTTTTACTGTTCCGTAAGTTAACCAAAGTTTCCCTCTCTTATATATGCCAGAGGTACATGTAATTGTTAATTTCCAATCATCTTCATTCTTAATGAACTTATGCTTTATCCTGAACTACAGGGATATACAGAACTATTAAAAGAGTATAGCTGAACACTAAGATTTTTATTAAAAAAATAGGTGTTACTTCCCTGCATTAGGCTTTACATTTCTTAGCTAACAATGACTAATTTATTTTGCTTTGTTGCGCTTTGTTCATTTGAGTTATATAAAAAATTTACTGTCTCTGTTTGCTAGGTTAACCAAATGAGTGGACAACTCTCTGAATTTGATGCTCTTTTATATGTTGATGTCTCATTTTAGGCTTTGTTATTGTTTGTATTGCCATATCCTATTTTAGTTTTGTCTGATATGAGTTCCTTTAGAGATATTGGTTGTGTAGATATGCTGTGCTGGCTGTTTCGGAATGGTAATCTCCAAAATCACACATGTGTACAGGGAACAAATAATGTGAAATAATTTTGATGTTTCTGCTTGTTACATTTTATTGTTCCTTCGTCAGTATCTGTTGTTATTTGCTGAAATAATATAATTACAATCTTTGACAATTACGTGTAGGCCGCTAGGAGTACCGACGCTTCAAAAAATTTACATTAATGGATCATCGACAATCAAAAAGTAGTTCTCGCTCAACGAACGAAGCTGATGATAAAAATACCAAACACCGTAAAATAGATGATTGTGTAACAATGACTCAAAAGGAAAAAAGGTTGTTGCAACGCCGCCTCAAATATCGACAAGCAGCAACCAATCGCCTTCTTGCAAATATAAATCATGTCAATCCCATTAAATCAATATTTCAAATCCAGGATGATTTTACGGTCGGAGTCTCTTGTTCTACTTCAGAAACAGGTTGAAGCATCAAATCTGCTATTTCTTCCTTTGTTTTTGCAGTTTATACATACACAATAATTGTAGATGTCTCATCTCAGTGTATATGACCATTAATTCTCACTATGCAGTTACAGAGCGATCAACTATTCCTTCATTGGATGTCTCTGACAAAGGAAAAGATCTGCTTGATCCTTTTCATGTTTTTGAAAAAGGTAGGCACACAAAGATATGTCAATTTATGTTTCTGTGCTTCTTAAGCATATACATATTCAACAACTATGTTGAACCAGGTTCAACTTCGGGTACCGCAAATGAATCACGTACTCCAACCTTTGGAACAATCATAACTAACGGTTGGTATAAACATCACACTTCAATGTCAGTGTTTACCATTTCTTCTGTTTGTGGTGCTTAGAGTTGCTTCCAACATGCAGGTCGTATAGAGAATAAGAAAAGTATGACTAATCTTAATCGACTACGCTCAGAATATGTTCCATTAAAGAAAGTTCCACACTGTACATTCTGCTATGCAAAAAAATTTCAGTATGAATCACCTGGATTTTGTTGTAATAATGGTACAGTCAAGTTTACCACTCACCGAATGCCAGTTAGGTTGAGAAATTTATATCTAGGAAATGACGCAGAAAGCAAGCACTTTCAAACGTACATTAGAACATATAACAATCTATTTGCATTTACTTCACTTGGTGTCAGTTATGATAAAGATTTAGCCAAAAGAAACCGTGGTATCTACACGTTCAGAGTTCAAGGGCAGATGTATCATCTGATAGATGATTTATATCCCAGAGAAAAAAGGCCGAGAAATTTGCAATTGTACTTTTATGATAATGCAAATGAGGTTGGAAATAGAATGGCTTGCTCCGATAAAATAAACGAATCGATAGTCAAGGACTTGATGGACATACTAAAAGATAATCCCTACTCTATATTTCTTCGATCTTTAACAGACATTCCAAATTTGCAAAACTTTCATATAACATTAAAATGTGATGCGGGATTGGATCAACGTGTATACAATCTGCCTACTACGACTGAGATTGCTGCAATATGGGTTGATGAAAATGATAGTCGTGCTACTCATGCACCGCATGTTCAAATTTATACTCAAAGCGACAAAACACACAGAGTAAATTATTATTTTGGATGCTATGATCCTTTACAATATCCATTGTTATTTCCACATGGTCAAGGTGGGTGGCACTGTGGTATTAAGAAGTTTCACGGGGCAAAAAATTTTCCTAGAGATCATACTTTATTTGAATTTGAACACTTGCCGAATGTAAAGAATTTTACCTCCGTTGATGGATATCTCGATATGGAAGCTCAAAATCTACAAAAAGGAAAACGCAAAAGAGATGCAGTTTCGGTTCGTGAATACTATTGTTACAAACTCCAAATGAGAAATGATGATGAAGATGAAATTCTACATACAGGAAGACTATTTCAGCAGTATTCAGTTGATGAATATATAAAATTGGAGACTCAAAGATTGGATTTTGTTACATTCAATCAAGATTTGTTTAGAATGAGTATGTTGCAAGGACTTCTCGACATTTTAAGACTTGGTGAACGAGATGCTTCTAACGTTGGAAAACAAACATTTTTGCCTAATTCCTTTGTAGGAGGCCCTAGAGATATGCGCCAACGATATATGGATGCTATTGCATTAGTACAATCTTTTGGGAAACCTGATTTGTTTATAACTATGACATGCAATCCATCTTGGATGGAAATAGAGGAACATTTATCATCAAGTGATGAGGCGCAAAATAGACCTGATTTGATTAGCCGGGTGTTCAGAGCCAAAATAGAAGAGTCGAAGACGGATATATTAAAGAGAAATATCTTTGGGAAAGTTACCGCTTTTATGTACACTGTTGAGTTTTAGAAACGAGGTTTACCCCATGCTCATTTTCTTATTATATTAAGTAATGAGCATAAATTGTTGACTGCTGAGGCATACGATGATATAATTAAAGCAGAATTACCAGACGATAATGCAGAACCAAATTTGCGTAAACTTGTTCTTAAGCATATGATGCACGATCCTTGTGGTAATTTAGATCTGACAAATTCTTGTATGAACAAAAAGGGTTGTTGTAAGTTCAAATATCCAAAAGATTTTGCTGATCAAACATTAAAAGGAAATGATTCTTATCCAAGTTATAGAAGACGGAATACAGGAGAAGTTGTACAAGTGAGAAAAAAATATTTAGACAACTCTTGGGTTGTTCCGTACAATCCATATTTACTTGGAAAATTTAACTGTCACATAAATATCGAAGTTTGTTCAAACATCAAAGTCATGAAATATCTTTACAAATACATTTGTAAAGGACATGACAAAATAGCATTTTCTGTACAGAATAATGATACAAATATAGAGATAGATGAAGTCAAAGAGTATCAGTCTGCTAGATGGGTATCACCTCCAGAAGCTATATGGCGTCTCTTTGGTTTTCCTATTAGTGAAATGTCGCCGAATGTCTATCGTCTTCAACTACATCTTGAAGGCCAGCAATTTGTTTCTTTTAAAAGCAATATTGATATAAATACGATTGTGAATAATCCAATGATAAAAAAAACAATGTTAACAGAATTCTTCTACATGAACGAAACTGATGAAGATGCTAAAGAGCTCAATTTATTGTACAAAGAATTTTCTGAATACTTTGTGTGGTCCTCTACTGATAAATTTTGGGCACGTCGAAAACAACGTTCTGCTATTGGTCGCATTGTAACGTGTCACAACAGAAGGAGAACGATATTATCTAAGGTTACTACTATTGCATGTGCGAGGACCTACATCTTATAAGGATCTTTTGACAGTAAATGGGGAACCTTGTAGTACTTTTAGAGATTCCGTGGAAAAAAGAGGATTGTTACACTGTGATAACAGTTTGATAGAATGCATGTCTGAAGCTGCAAATTATCAAATGCCATATAGTTTAAGGCGTTTGTTTGCTACTTTATTAGTATATTGTAATCCTACTAATCCAAGAAAATTATGGGAGCAATTTGAAGAGTCAATGATCGAAGACTATAAAGTGTTACAAAATATAGAAAGAAGAGAAATTCGATATCAAGCTCTGAATAATATCAACGATATTTTATATTTTATGGGTCATGATATAAATGAGTATGAACTCATCCCAGAAACTATCAAGCCTTCTACAGCAGCAAATGAAGCAAAAGAGGTTCATTTTGAAAGATCTATTATTGTCCGTGAAGATGACGTGTTGTTGCATACGAGATTAAACAAAGATCAGCTGATAGCATATAACATGATTATTGATAGAGTATTTTCAAATAAAGCCGGCGCATTTTTTATCGATGGTCCTGGAGGAACTGGAAAAACTTTTTTATATCGTGCTTTACTAGCAACTCTACGGTCCATGGGATACATAGCTTTGGCCACAGCTACCTCTGGTGTCGCTGCTTCTACTCTCCCGGGTGGACGCACTGCACATTCTCGCTTTAAAATTCCCATTGATATTGATGAAAATAGTACCTGTAACTTTAGTAAACAAAGTTCACTTGCAAGTCTAATTCGAGATGCAAAGTTGATTGTGTGGGATGAAGTATCTATGGCAAATAAACGAATGTTGGAAGTCTTTGATTTGCTTTTACAAGATCTCACAAATACAAATATTTTATTTGGTGGAAAAGTTGTCGTTTTAGGGGGTGATTTTAGACAAACTCTTCCCGTTGTCAGAAATGGAAAGAAGGAAGATTTCATTAATGAAAGTTTGTTATATTCTAGTATCTGGAATGAACTTGAAAAATTACACCTCTCAGAGAACATGAGAGCTAAAACAGATCCTGCATTTTGTGCTTACTTGATGAGTATTGGAAATGGACAAGAACAAGCTAGCTCAACAAACATGATTAAATTTCCGGATTCTTTAGTCATTCCTTTTACAACCGAACGTGAATCTTTACATAAATTATTCAGAGAGACATATCCAAGTTTGAATTGCTTCAACTCTAATTCATTCTGTACAGATTCCCGTGTAATTTTGACAACAAAAAATGATTTTGTCAATGAAATAAATGACATGCTTATTGATCAATTCCCCGGAGAAGTAAGAACATTTATCGGCATTGATGAGACTACTGAACTAAATAATCAAACACAATTTGAAGATTTATTGCACAGTTTAATCCACCTAGCTTGCCTCCTTATAAATTATCTTTGAAAGAAAATTGCCCGATTATGCTATTACGAAATTTAAATCCTTATGAAGGTTTATGCAATGGCACACGATTAACCTGCTGCGATTTTAAAACACATATTATAAGTGCTAAGATAACTACAGGTGATTTCAAAAATACACATGTATTTATACCAAGAATACCATTATTATCATCACAAGATGAAAAGATGCATGTTCCATTTAAAAGAACACAATTTCCAATTAGATTATGCTTTGCTATGACCATAAATAAAGCACAAGGTCAAACTTTGGATTTCGTTGGAATTTATTTGCGGGAACCTGTATTTTCACATGGTCAACTTTATGTTGCCTTATCAAGAGCAAAAAGTTCAGCCTATTTGAAATTGTTGATTCGACCACCTACACCAACTAGCCATGATGATCATTCTACCTGCAACATAGTTTATGACAAGATTATTCAGAAAGCAACGGGGTAATGCTTCTGCTGTCAGGTGATTTCATAAGTTATTTGTTATTCTTTTACCTTATTATCCTATATTTGGTCATAAGTGCGCATTATGAGCTTTCACTATTTTGTTCTTATGATGAAGTTTTAGTTTCTAACAGATGATCGACTATTGAACTAGGAATAACGACTAATCAAACTTTTTCCTATAACATTTCTCCATATTTCTCTACACTGTCTCCCCTTTTCTTTTGGTGATATCATCTTTCTCATTGTTGCTCTGATATTATTCTTTTTTGCATCATTTGATCTCATTTAACTTTAAGGTCTCCTCTTCACTGACAATTGCAGGATCCAAAGGGAGTAAATATGTGTTGTATTCGAGCAAAGAGGAATATCTTACATGCATATAGGCTTCCAAAGACTTGGTATGTAATGTAATAACTCACTGCTTATAAGTTTCGATATATTTCTATTCAACATCATTTTTCTGCAGTTACAGGTGCTCTGCGGTATACATTGGATGATGTGCCGAAGCACAAACAATAACGTAAAAAGGATACACAACGCAGTGTAATTAAACACTTGATTCAAGGAGCTAAAACCACTATAATCTGCACTTTCTTGTATTTCCATATCTGTCGCAGGTATAATTGTCACTTATGTATATTTCATGTTTTCATCTTTCTCTTCGTCTTTTGTTTCTTTTGCATCACCTGATTAATGAATTCTCTATTATCGATGTCGTTGCATTCTCGTCTCTTTTGATTTGTTCAGTTTTTGAGTACAGCTTTTCTCTTTATATTTCATGGCTCAAGTGATATCAAGTAAAAACTTCTATGTTCATCTGTCGTCACCTAAGTTAGACCTCAGACATGATTTTTTTTTATGAGCACCAAATTACTCATCAGTCTCAACTGGAATGTTATTTCAAAAGTTATCTTCTTGCAATACAGAACCAGCTTGCTCAGGAGAAAAATAGGTACAATATTCATCTAGCTTTTATAGCTGCACAAGGGAATTCCTTGATTGTGTCTGACTATGGCCAGGTATCGAGCCGCTTACCAGTTATAATAGTTTGCATTTACTGAATTGGTAACAAAATGTTAACGTTTTTCTTATAATTAGTTGGAACTTACGATTCTTATACTTCTTGCCAACTGTAAGAACATGCTAAATGCTTCCAAAACTGGTGAAGATTTCCATTTAAGGACTGTTATAAAGATGTATCCTTACATCCATGAAGTTGTTGAAAAGGGTCAGGTACTTCTCGAATGGCATCCTCAACCAGCTGAAGAAAAGCCACCAGTTCCTTTGCTAAAGCTAACTGCAAAACACTTATTGTGGATAGTAAAACTTTTCAGATTAATACCTAGAAGATAGGGTAGCTGTTTGATTTAATAACCATTGTATTTTACACCTTTCTCAGCTACTTCCGAGAGGAAAAATTCCGCTTCTTCAAAAGCACAAGAATTTTAGTGCAGGAAGTTAGATTATTGGGATTTTGATACAGTATAATACAAATTCCTTTTCAGGATGCTTTAGCTCCTGAAAGAAAGAAGGCAAAAATGCTCAATTTTTTAGCTGCGTACGACAGAACTATCAGAACTACTGTTAGACTTGCCGCCAAATAGAAGGTACTTTAGCATTTTGGGACAAAAATATCTATTTAATTCCCTTAATTTCTATAGAATTTGGTGGGTTTGTATGACCTAAATGAATACTATTTCATACTCACGTTAACCTACAGGAAGCTAACGAAACACTTGATCTATAGTATCAAATTTGAAATACGCGAGTTCGGACTTGTTCACACACTTTTAGGACGGGCACGCTGGATCCCATCAATAAAATATGCAGCTGGATGCGTGAAAGGTTACATAGTATGAGCCTCTATAAATACTCCAGCGCAGGTCCATCATAATACATTTTTCCTCTATTCTTTCTGTGTGTTGCCATCGTCGCTCCTTCTGAGAAAAAATTTAGGTTGTCACGTATGCCATGCTAACTTCTGAAGTTTCTGACACAGAAGTGTTGCCGTTGTCACTATGTGCGCCATGTTCGAGATATCAAACAATGCAAAACTAGAGGAGCTTTGATGGAAATTGTATTTACAGGTATATCTTCTGTTACTTTACTAGACTCATCTCATTGTAACAAAACGAAAAACTGAGAAAAAAATAATTAAAAAAAGAAGAAAAAAATAGTACTGCTATCGTATTTGCTGTGTGGATACATCTCTCAATATCTAGACTTCTATCTCTCTTTACCTGCAACTTTGGAGTTCACCTCTTAAGTTTGGTCTCATGCTAAATTTAGTACCAATCAATTATCTGTAAACTCGGGTGATAGGTTTTGCCATTTATTCTGTTTCTTTCAAGTCATAACTTAATAAAAAGTTTGAAAGTTATATGTTCAAGATGAGTTATCCAAAAGTGAAATATTTGTAACTTGTAACAATTAAAACTCAATGTAGTTTTCATAAAATAACTTTTTACTATAACTTAGATCATGAGAACGATAAGTACAAACTCCAAGATTTATATGCATTTTTTTGTACTAATGAAGATGCTCCTCTGCCTATGTAATATACAACTATATAATATTCACTGACATTCATTCATAAGGTTTTCTTAACGATTGATATTTCATTTCACTAGCTATACTTCTATTTAGTCTTTCCCTCTTTAGAACAAAGCCTTTTGGCATCTACGTACAAGTTAATAACTTATTCTTTAATCAAAGTTAACAAAACAGATATTTTTTCCTGGGATTGGATACTTCCTAATTCCTGATTGTATAGACTCTGCTCACTGATAACAAAGTAAAGCTTGATAGTTCTTCAAATGACTAAATATAGCCTTCTTGAGGCTGCTGTCATCTTTTTGGTTGAAATTCATATCATGGCAATGTTGATAATTTATGTATTCCTACATGGAGAGTATTGTCATTTAGGGATGAAGGTGCTTTGTAACAGAAAAAGATCATGTCTGCTTCTACGAGTCAACAATACACTAATATCTTATTCTACTTATTTTACGCTGGTACCCTCTAACACGAACAATCTTAATTAGAGTGCAATCGAACCTTTGACATGGCTAACCGCCTAACAATATTACCTACATCAAACAACAAAACATAAAGGAAGTATAAGGTCAAATTCTTCTTCAATTACTGCTCTTATTAAATTTTGCTTGTTTCACTGTTAAAATGCCGCCTTAAAATTTTTCGCTTTGCTTATTGTTTCTTCTGTTTACATTTAAGATCTAAAGCTTTTTGTAGTAATAATATCAATCCAACATTACCATTCTTCTGCTTCTCAAATCTTGCTTTGTCATTGCCTTGATTCTAAACTTGATATACCCACCCTTATTTCAGTGTTGCTAAAACTTATTTGACATAATACTTTATCATCTTTGTTAATAATTATGCTAATTCTTGCCATCTTACACAGGCTTGTGAAGGTGCTACTGGAAAGCTATAAGTTTTTGTGTTACATATGAATTAGAAATAGAGGGATTAGAAAAAACATCATTTATGTAGTAGCTATCTATGGTCTCCTGTTACTCTCTAACATTTTAGTAACAGATCTGTATCTTCTCTTTCTCTTCTAAACACAAACTCACCTTCTTGCTAACGACAGTACAACTTTGTTCAGGTTGGGCCCCACTAATCTAATATAAGCCCGGGCTACCCCACTAATCTAATATATATTGAAGATAAAGTATTAGTTTAAGCATTGTTATCTCACACTCAAATCTATAAAATGACTTAGAGAAAAATAGTTATTCTTAGAGAAACCGAATACAACATACTATTGGCTTATGCATACAACAAATAGTATTATTTGTTCTTTGCCTGATAATTAATATGGATTAAATCATAGCTTGGAAAGGCACGATAAAATTAAAAAGCATCTTCCTTTCCCAATTGAATATAACTTAAAAATACTATGTTCCTTGAAAATATAAAGCTCCAACCTATTTGATTATGTTCCATCGATAATGGTGATTATTTGCAAACAAAATCTTATAAAAGTGTTTGTATATATAATATAATTCACAAAAACAAAGGATTCATATATAGTATAAGATAAAATGTGTATAGCTCAAATTAAAAGGAAAGGGACTACCGACTTTATTTCTATAGTTTCCTATATATTCTCTTTCAATTAATAAATTTATATTTGGACAAAAGACTTCTAAACCTTATGGAGTTCTAAATGTACGAATTTTTTTTTGACAAAGTTACAAAATAATGCATTCCATAAGTTGATCTTGCACTATTTTAGCCCAGTTACAAGTTTGCAAACGTGTAGCTAAATATTAATAAGATTTTTTTCTTTTCCCATTCCCTCTAACTATGACAACCTCATCTTTTCTTTTTTTTTGTCACCTACCTACCCCTATTGTAGCTCTCTCCTCATTTTTCACCCATAAATATTTAATTAATTAATAAAACAGAATCATATGCCAACAGAATGAAAACGAAAATCAGTTCCCCGTTTTTAGTGTAACCTTTGATCGAGACTCTCAATCAACACTCATTTGTGCCTTCTCCCATAACCAATACTTCTCCGATGTTATAAATAGAATTTTATTTATGGTGAATGTCTATATTTAGAGAGATTCTAGGGTTTATTACTTGGTGGCTAAGTCACCCTCTCCCTATAAATAGAGGGGTCCTATTCCATTGTAAATCATCCCAAATCAATAAGAATTCTCTCCCTCTACTTTTCTCTGTAATACTCTTCTTCTTCTTTTATTATTTCATAACACGTTATCCGCACGAGACTCTAACCAATTGAGTAGAAGCTTTGGGATTGAGCATAATGATGGTCAATTATTCCATGAACTTCCTTCATGATTAAATTCTGGATTTAAGGTAAGTATTTTACTTTATTTTTCTCTTTTAAATTCTTGAAATTCTATAATTTGATTTTATATACAAGCAAAGACAACAAAGTTTGATTATAACTCTAATTGAGTTTGTAAGAAATTATAACCACCTGAAGTGGTAAAATTTCTATGTCTTGCCATGATCAAAGTCATGTATGATCGTGAGCACAAGAAGTGAAAACCCGTCCCATTGAATTTGCTCCATTCTCATTCCCTTAAGAGAATGTGATAGCAATATGTGATAAGTCTGAAAGAAGACAAAATTATTACCGTGAAGGTATCAATGGATGTGGACGTGGCACTAGACGAAATTATAATCGTCATCATTGTGATAATGAGAATAATAAGGATTCTCAAAATAATCCTTCACTCTATGAAAGTAATATTTGTCATCGATTTGAGATGAGATTTTATAAAGCACATATAGATGATTATGGTCCATTCATGATGTGAATGTGACAACATCTGATTTATGGATACATATTCATTCTTCAAAGAATATGAACGTGCTAGTGGTAGTGAATATACCGCACTCACCTCTAAAAGAAGGTTTGAGATGATATAAGAAAATAATGTCATTATTATGGCATGAATGATCATTGGTCACGTACCTATTGTACGCCAAAATATTTTGGCATTGTGATTAACGGTAATGCAAGAAACAGATCTTGCATATAATTTTGACCATAACCATAATGGTATAACTTTCTCTTTAAAAGAGATATTCACCATATGGGTGTTGATGAATATATGGTACTACAAAATTAATTGAGAGCTCTGGAAGAGCCAATTATTACTATTTTGGAGAAACACAATTGATTACCAATAAGATATTGTGTTATAGTAAGTCTCAAAGAAACTTGTTTAGTTTCTAAAGTATTCGCGAAAGCGGTTGGTTATATTGAGACTATAAATAAAGGAAAGATTTAATATCTTCTATTACTACAATTTGTAGCGGAGCAATATGTATGTAAAAGCTACCCGCTTTATTCTCCAGTTTGTACTACACAAATAAAAGAATACCACAATAAAGTGGATGTTTATTGATATAAAAACCCATATCATAATAAACTTGGAGTTTATTGATAATTGCACACGTCATGGTGTAAATCTGAAGTTTATCAATATTGATAATTTATTCAGTTGGCATAATTGGTTTAGCCATGTTAATTCAAGTATCATGTGCAAAAATAAAAGAGAATTCACATGGGTAAATATTAAAGAACTAGAAAGTTCTTTACGAATTCTCTTATGTTGTCTGTTCTCATTAATTAATATACCAACTAATATTGGGATTGAACCCCATGAATCCTGGAAATATCAAAGGTGAATATGGGCCCATTCACCAGCCATGTATACCACATAAGATGCATCTATGAGATGGTTACATGTGCGATTATTAATAACCCGCAACATGGTATTTTGCGAGGTAACTTGCTCAATAATTTAATTTCGAGCATAATTTTCAGATTTCCTATTCAAGATAGTTTATCTTGATAAGTTGGCTTACATCACAGTTGGTTTAGCAAAATGATTTATTGAGTGCCTCCACTTAATAGCTAAACTATTGCTTATGAGAACAAAGTTATCTATATCAGTTTGATATAGGTTATATACGAAAGTATATTACATTCTCCCCTCACAAGTGGTTCAGGGTCAGGAACCAGATAATTCCATCTTATTATAATTGATGTGCGGTGTATATTTTAATTAACACCATAATGCACAGAGATGAGTTCTTAAAGTTGAGGAAACAAGTTAGTTTTTCTAACATGAGGGGGAGACATGATAAACAATTGAGAAAAAGTTACGTGGAATGAATATCATGTGTATATCTTGATCCTCGAATAAAATAATATGAACTTGAAGTTCATAAAAATATAATTTATCTGCAATATATTGCAAAGCATGCTAGACGCATTTGCTGACCCAAAGAAAGTAACTATATTCTCATTGCAAATGCTCCTATTAAGTCCTAGAAGGACAAAGTCTATGGTACGCTTAAAGCGTATAGACATATCGGTTTCAAATAAACTTCTTAATAAAGAAGATGAGCAAATGATCAAAATGATCATAATAATGGAGGCAACTGATCTAGAAGATCACATGACATAACACTTCATAAAATCTCAAGAGAGATTCAGGTACTTGAAAATATGAATGAAGAAATCTCTATGTTATGTCTTTATGAAAAAATATTGAAACTGATATAAAATGTTTGTCGACGACATCTATGATAGCGCTAAATATAGATATGAGGATCTTAAGTCGGAAGAAACAATTTCGAATAGAATTGGTTTCATATGAAAGACATGTAGTTTTGAACATGCATGTAGTTCAAACACTTGAAAGTATAAAGTCAATGGTATATGCAGTCAGTTTTTCGATATCTTATATGTCTAGCATGACATGAAAGCTTGATATGCATCTAAAGTCTATTATATGGCTTATATGACTTAAAAATCCTTGAAGGATTTAAATTGCTTAAAGCATATAGAATTCATGGTCATGAAGTACTACATCCTCAGTGCAATTTGTGCACAAATGTATCTTGCTATAACTATAGGCAGATAATATGATAGCAAGAGTTTTCACCTCTATATGAAGATATTGAACTGACGATTCCAACAAGATCATATGAAGACAATTCATCTCTATCAAGAATGATGATTTCAAGGTGCAATATATTCATTCAAGTTAATATGGATGATTTGTTTATCAAGTCTCTACCAAAGATCTTTTGAAGATGATGCACAAGATTGGAATGCAAATGCTCAAGGATGTGAATTGATGCTCTCATCAGGGGGAGTTAATACGCGTTGTACTCTTTTTTCCTCACAAGGTTTTGTCCCACTGGGTTTTCCTTGCAAGGTTTTTAATGAGGCAACCAAAAGGCGTATTGTTATATATGCGTACTCTTTTTTCTTTACTAGAATTTTTCTCCCATTGGGTTTTATTTTAGCTAAGGTTTTAACGAGGCACATTATCGGTTGAATAGACATTCAAGGGGCAGTGTTATAAATAGAATTTTATTTATGGTGAATGTCTATATTTAGAGAGATTCTAGGGTTTATTACTTGGTGGCTAAGTCACCCTCTCCCTATAAATAGAGGGGTCCTATTCCATTGTAAGTCATCCCAAATCAATAAGAATTCTCTCCCTTTACTTTTCTCTGTAATACTCTTCTTCTTCTTTTATTATTTCATAACATCCGAATTTTTTTCTCGTCTTTTTTAATTTGTATATCTTCAGGCGTGAATATCCGTGAGTTTTTATTATCCTTTTTTCTCAAGTTTATACATACCTATCATAACTACAAAACACAAAAACGAAGGTGAGAAACCTAAAATCTCATCTCGATTAATGCTAATCTTGTTAAATTTTGAATATGATTTTGTAAAAAAATTGGAGTGGGTATTGTTTGAACTTATTGGAAATAGTCTAAGTAGGTTGTGTTCAATGTTTTGAAGTTATTTGATGGAGATTTGGACTAGTTTTATACAAGAATTGCAAGTAAAAATCATACAAAAAGTTCGTAAGAGATGTTTATACACTTTTATACTATGTTAAACACTTTTATATAAAGAGGTATACATTATGTATACAGTTCTATAAAAGTGTATAAAGATATATATTTACAATAGTGAAAATATTCTTGATAAACTATGTATATATGCTTATAAAAAGGATGAGAAGAAGAAGAAGAAGAAGAATATGCGAGAAATTTATCAAATACCTGTAAATAATGGATCAACCTTGTATACAATAGTGTATATAAGGTGTTTATACACTATTATATACTATTTATACAATATTATACATTATTACACAAATGAATCCTATCAATGGAACTTCACGGGTTCTTCTTCTTCTTCTTCTTCTTCTTCTTCCTTTGGCATCATCTGAATTTAACTCAAATCTAACTTAAATCTACTCCAAATCATTTGAAATTTAAGTTTTGAACTTCTCTTGATGATTCCAATATGGAAGATACTGCTGAGGTTATACACCAAGTACACACGTGATTCTGCTCTGGCAGAAGTGCACGCGCAATTCAGCTCTGGAAAAACTCCCTGAGGTCCAGAGAGAGATGAAGTTCATTCCAAATAACTAACAAATCGGAAAACCCAATTTCTGAAATTGAATCTTTGAACCACCTTTAATGGTGACTTTTATTTTTTAAGATTATTAGTTAACCATTGGGATCAAAATTACATGTGGAATGAGGATAAGGCCGAGACAATGCCGACACCTTCTTTCTAATTTGATGTTCCAACAACCTACCAAGTGAACCTCTTTACTGTATGACAATAAACACATTTCTCCCCATTCCAATGGAGGAAGTGATCTTCATATAATTAATTCATATGCCAAACAATTGGAACGTATCGCTTCTCAAATGATATTATTGCTAAGGTACGACCTTCTCATTTTCATTTATGTTTTATACTAACCAATTGAAGGTGTTAAATCGAAGACATCGAAGGATTCTTCATCACAAAATCCTTAGGTCAGAAAGCACGCGTTGCACTCTTTTTCCCTTAGACCGGTTTTTATTTCAAATGGATTTTTCTGGCGAGGTTTTTAATGAGGCAACCATTGTTCGTGCTAACTTAGAGCAATTCAACAGTTTCTGAGGCTTTTTTACAATCAACCCCGAATACTGAGGGGCATCGCCCTCGGATGTCAACTTTGTTACAAGGAAGATACTTTGTGTCAACTGGGTCTCGATAGGTTAAATTTTGTAAGGGCCAAACGGTCAAACGAACCGTGCCCCATGTAGATTACTCGAGCCCTAAAGGCAAACATGTACGCATGTATAATCTATCAAGAGAAGTATTTTTCCTAGCCAAATATTGCATGCCTTAGAGAAATTTTTACTTTACAATTTCATACTTTTGGTCTATTGTGGAAACAGGCTTAAGGGCTTATCACAACTGAAGCTCGAACAACTTACCCTAGGGGACTACCGTCCGAAAAATCGACGTGATCAAATTATTAAAGTCTCGAGATCATAAGACCTTAAGAAGGCAACCCTCATTTTTATAGGCCACGGCCACCCCACTCGGGGACTGACATTTCGAACAAGTTCGGAGTACAACAAGGAAACGAGCCCAAGAGGCAAATACCAAGCTAAAGGCTACATCCAAACTGATACGATTCGAAGACGTCTGAATTCCGTAATAAAATAGGCCTTCGAATATTTTCATAAAATCGGTTTAAAAAAGGCTACCTTCTTCATCAAAATAGTGATTATCAGCTTTGAATCTAGAAGAAGAATTGAAGGAGAATAAAAATGGTAGAGAATTTTTGGGGTGCATAGGCTTGACACGGGAAGAAGAAGAAGAAGAAGAAGAATAAAGAAAAAGGGGTGGGCTAACTGGTGAAAAGTAATTTTCAAGTTATGTACAACCTAGGCTACATTGGGTAAACGCTTTAAACATGGACTATTTTTCTGATGGGTTGTTGGGCCATGTGATAAAGGGGTAATTCTCCCATTTTGTTTCCTTTGATTTTTCAATTTTTATGTTACTTTTTTAATATTATATAATTTTATGTCAAAAAATGAAGATTTCAAAACCTAAAATGAACTCTAGGCGCATGATTTCCAACCTTTATTTTTTTTTTGGTGTTAATTACTTTTTCAAATAAGGAAGAATTTATGAATACCATAAATTTAGTCTGATTTCGAAGTTCTAAATATTGGGAAGGTAACTTAAATTATAATTTTATCCAATGAGAAATATATTTTTATAGGTAAAAAAAAAGCGAACGACATTTCGTTAATAACCTTTGTGCTTTTAATAGAGTAATAGATATAGATAGATAGATAGATAGATAGATAGATAGATAGATAGATAGATAGATAGATAGATGTGATGACCCAAAAAGTCATCACTTGTTTTAGAAACAAATTGAGCATTTCCGAGGCCTAAAAACCTCCTTTTACCTCACCTCGATTTGCGCACGCAGTCCGGGCGCGCATCCGGAAAGCCATTATATGAAAATCTGTGAAAAATAATAAATTTTGACTATAAAATGAATTTAAGTTGACTTCGGTCAATATTTTGGGCAATCGGCCCCGGGCCGCTTGGTCAAAATACGAGGTTCGGACCAAAACCCGATCACCCATTCACCCACGAGCCCGAATATGTAATTAGTTTCGAAATTCGAGTGTGAAGCACGAAGGGTGATGCCGTGCATTGTTTTGGTGAGAGAGTGTTAAAGCACGAAGGGTGATGCCGTGCATTGTTTTGGTGAGAGAGTGTTAAAGCACGAAGGGTGATGCCGTGCACTTGTCTTTGATTTCCTGATTTTTTTTATTGATAACTGATTTATGGTTTCTCTACATTTAATTGTTGGATTTCTGTTGGTACTTGTTGTACCCTGCAGCATGATCCCCCTTCCTATCTTCAATTGAAGTGTGGTGATCTTTATATTTATTCGTTAGCTCTTCTGTTATTATTCGATGTCCCCACAACATGTTTTCCCCTCCCATCCTTAGCTGTACATTTCTGCTTGTATTGTTCCGCTGTATATGATTTAACTGCACATGTTTATTTTGGTAGTCTGGTCCTAGCCTCGCCACTACTTCGCGGAGGTTAGGCTAGGCACTTACCAGCACATGGGGTCGGTTGTGCTGATACTACACTCTGCACTCTTTTGTGCAGATCCCAGTGCTGTAGATTTCAGACCGCAGTGAGATTGCTGCTTCTTGTTCATCAGGCGACACAAGGCAGTCCTGCAGGTGTCCGCAAGCCTTGGCGTCTCCTTCTATCTATTATTCCTGTTTCCTTCTTGTATTTCCAGAGACATTGTTGTATTATTTCTTTCAGACCTTTATTTGTAGTAATCTTAGATAGTCTGTGAAGTTGTGATACCAGTCTTGGGTATATTTGTTATGGAATGGCATTAGCAGTATTATTAAACTTGGAATCCAAATCTTCCGTTTATTAAATTTTGTTGATTATTAACTGTTGGTTTATAACTGTTAACGGATTTAAAAATGGAAACGAGGTAAATAATTCAGTTGATTGGCTTGCCTAGCTTTCACTAGTAGGCGCCATCACGACTCCCGAGGGTGGAAAATCCGGGTCGTGACAAGTTGGTATCAGAGCTCTAGGCTACATAGGTGTCACAACTCACAGACAAGCTTAGTAGAGTCTGGGGGATCGGTACGTAGACGTCTGTATTTATCCCAGAGGCTACAGAGTTAGGAAAAACTTCACATCTATTCTTTCCTGTCGTGCGACTTGATTTCTCAGTGTTAGTTGAACTTCCACTCCTGTTCCTTCGCGAATGGCGAGGTCACGTATCGCTTCTTCAGCGAGCAACAACACAGACCGGTGATAGAGCAACTATGTCTTCGGAGACTTGGTAGAGAGATTATCGTTTGGCTAGACCAGTTGGGTCACCAGCTTTGACTTGGGATCAGATCTCTCAGCTGCTTTTGGAGAAGTTTCTTCCCACTGAGAGAGAGAGAGAGTTAGGAGGTTCATTGAGGAACTCATTCAGGCCGTCAGAGTCAGCAGTCTCAGCAGCCGAGGACTTGTTATACTTGTGGAGATATGGGTCATATTTCTAGATTTTGTCCTCGAACATCGAGCAGCTCTCAGCATCCGGGTTCCCTTGCCATGGTTCAGGCACCGAGTGTTCCACAGCCCGCCCATCCAGCTAGAGGTGGAGGCAGAGGTGCTAGAGGTGGAGGTAGAGGTGTTAGAGGTGGAGCTCAGGCCGCTAGAGGTGGAGGCAAGCCAGCAGTAGACCGTCCCATAGATGTAGTTCAGAGTGGTGGGGCCCAGCCCCGATGTTATGCTCTTCCAGCCAGGCTTGAGGCTGAGGCTTCCGATGCAGTTATCACAGGTACTGTTCTGGTTTGCGGTAGAGATGCTTCAGTGCTATTTGATCCAAGGTCTACACACTCTTATGTGTCGTCTTATATTGCGCCGTATCTGGTCATGCCCAGTGATTCTTTGAGTGCTCCTATTTATGTATCCACCCTGGTGGGTGATTCTATTATGGTAGATCGTGTTCATCATTCTTGCGTGGTTGTGATTGGGGGTCTTGAGACCCGAGTAGACTTATTACTGTTGGACATGGTCGATTTTGATGTCATACTGGGGATGGATTGGTTGTCACCTTACCAAGCCATCTTGGATTGTCATGCCAAGACTGTGACCTTAACCTTATCGGGTCTACCTCTTTTAGAGTGGAGAGGGACTCCTGGTCATTCTACCCGTAGTGTTATCTCATATATGAAGGCTCGGCGAATGGTTGCGAATGGGTGTTTGGCCCATTTGGCATATGTTCATGATTCTAGTGCCGAGGTCCCTTCTATTGATTCTGTGCCCGTTGTCCGTGAGTTTCCTGAGGTATTTCCTTCAGACCTACCGGGTATGCCACCCGACAGGGATATTAATTTCTGCATTGATCTGGCCCCGGGCACTCAGCCCATTTCTATTCCGCCATATCGTATGGCCCCGCCTGAGTTGAAAGAGTTGAAGGAGCAGTTGCAAGACTTGCTTGATAAGGGCTTCATTAGGCCCAGTGTCTCGCCATGGGGTGCGCCGGTGTTGTTTGTCAAGAAGAAGGACGGATCGATGAGAATGTGCATAGATTACCGGCAATTGAACAAGGTCACAATCAAGAATAAGTACCCATTGCCGAGGATTGATGATTTGTTCGACCAGCTTCAGGGTGCCCAAGTGTTTCCTAAGATCGACTTGAGATCTGGCTACCATCAGTTGAGGATTAGGGCGTCTGATGTCCCTAAGACAGCTTTCCGCACTCGATACGGGCATTATGAGTTTTTGGTGATGTCGTTCGGGTTGACGAATGCCACAACAACTTTCATGGATTTGATGAACCGAGTGTTCAGGCCTTACTTGGATTCGTTCGTGATAGTCTTCATTGACGATATTTTGATTTATCCCCGCAGTCAGGAGGAGCATGAGCATCATCTGAGAGTGGTTCTTCAGACTCTGATAGATAGTCAACTGTATGCTAAGTTTTTGAAGTGTGAGTTTTGGTTAAGTTCGGTTGCCTTCTTGGGTCATGTGGTTTCAGCAGAGGGTATTCAGGTAGATCCGAAGAAGATAGAGGCAGTCAAGAATTGGCCTCGACCCACATCAGCTACAGAAATTCGGAGTTTCTTGGGTTTGGCAAGCTATTATCGTCGGTTCATGGAGGGGTTTTCATCTATTGCAGCCCCGATGACCAGGTTGACTCAGAAGGGTGCCCAATTTAGGTGGTTGGATGAGTGTGAGGCGAGCTTCCAGAAACTCAAGACAACTTTGACTACGACGCCAATGTTGGTTTTGCCCACAGGTTCAGGCCCATATACAGTTTATTGTGATGCATCTCGTGTTAGGCTTGGTGTGTTGTTGATGCAGAATGGCAAGGTCATTGCTTATGCTTCGCGTCAGTTGAAGATTCATGAGAAGAACTATCCAGTCCATGATTTGGAGTTAGAAGCCATTGTTCACGCACTAAAAATTTGGAGGCATTATCTGTATGGCGTGTCATGTGAGGTGTTCACGGACCACAAGAGTTTGCAATACTTGTTCAAGCAGAAGGAGCTAAATTTGAGGCAGGGGAGGTGGTTGGAGCTGTTAAAAGACTATGATATCACCATCTTATATCATCCGGGAAAGGCCAATGTAGTGGTCGATGCTTTGAGTAGGAAGTCAGCCAGTATGGGCAGTCTGGCGTATATTCCGATTGGTGAGAGACCGCTTCCTTTGGATGTCCAGGCTTTGGCCAATCAGTTCGTGAGGTTGGATATTTCTGAGCCCAGCCGTATATTAGCTTGCACAGTTGCTCGCTCTTCTTTATTGGAGCGTATCCGAGATTGGCAGTATGATGATCCTCATCTATGTGTCCTCAGAGACACAGTGCAGCACGGAGATGCCAAGCAGGTCACACTAGGAGATGATGGAGTTTTGAGGATGCAGGGTCGTATTTGTGTGCCTAATGTGGATGGACTTCGGGAGTTGATTCTAGAGGAGGCCCATAATTCCCGGTACTCTATGCATCCGGGCGCCGCCAAGATGTATCAGGATTTATGACAACATTATTGGTGGAGGAGAATGAAGAAGGACATTGTTGCATATGTGGCTCGGTGTTTGAATTGTCAGCAGGTTAAGTACGAGCATTAGAGACCGGGTGGTCTGTTCTAGAAGATTGAGATTCCTGAGTGGAAGTGGGAGCGTATCACTATGGATTTCGTTGTTGGGCTCCCACGGACTCAGAGGAAGTTCGATGCAGTGTGAGTTATTGTTGATAGGCTGACCAAGTCAGCAGATTTCATTCCTGTGGCAGTCTCCTATTTTTTCAAGAAGTTAGCTGAGATCTATATCCAGGAGGTTGTCCGTCTTCATGGTGTGCCCGTGTCTATCTCGGACCGAGGTACGCAGTTTACCTCATATTTTTGGAGAGCAGTTCAGCGAGAGTTGGGCACACAGGTTGAGCTGAGCACAACGTTTCATCCTCAGACGGACGGGCAGTCCGAGCGGACTATTCAGATTTTGGAGGATATGCTCCGAGCTTGTGTCATTGACTTTGGAGGCTCGTGGGATCAATTTTTGCCTTTAGCGGAGTTTTCCTACAACAACAGCTACCAGTCGAGCATTCAGATGACACCTTATGAGGCTTTATATGGTAGGCGGTGTCGGTCTCCGGTTGGATGGTTTGAGCCGGGAGAGGCTCGGTTGTTGGGTACGGATCTAGCACATGATGCCTTGGACAAGTTCAAGATCATTCAGGATAGGCTTCGTATAGCTCAGTCCAGGCAAAAGAGTTATGCCGGCCGTAAGGTTCGTGATTTGGCATTCATGGTCGGTGAGCGGGTATTGCTTCGGGTGTCGCCTATGAAGGGCGTGATGAGATTTGGAAAGAAGGGCAAGCTTAGCCCTAGGTTCATCGGCCCGTTTGAGATTCTTGATCGAGTGGGAGAGGTGGCTTACAGACTTGCGTTGCCGCCGAGTTTATCAGTCGTGCACCCAGTGTTTCACGTGTCCATGCTTCGGAAGTATCACGACGATCCATCCCACGTGTTAGACTTCAGCACTGTCCAGTTGGACAAGGACTTGTCCTATGAGGAGGAGCCGGTAGCTATTCTAGACCGGCAGGTTCGTCAGTTGAGATCAAAGAGTTTTCCTTCTGTTCGTGTTCAGTGGAGAGGTCAGCCTGCTGAGGCATCGACCTGGGAGTCTGAGTCCGATATGCGGAGCCGTTATCCCCATCTTTTCCCCGACTCAGGTACTTCCTTCTTATGTCCGTTCGAGGACGAACAGTTGTTTTAGAGGTGGAGGATGTGATGACCCAAAAAGTCATCACTTGTTTGAAAAACAAATTCAGCATTTTCGAGGCCTAAAAACCTCCTTTTACCTCACCTCGATTTGCGTACGCAGTTCGGGCGCGCAGCTGGAAAGCCATTATATGAAAATCTGTGAAAAATAATGAATTTTGACTTTAAAATAAATTTAAGTTGACTTCGGTCAATATTTTAGGTAAACGGACCCGGACCCGCGATTTGACGGTCCCGGAGGGTCCGTAGGAAAATATGGGACTTGGGCGTATGCCCGTAATCGAATTCCGTATTCCCAAGCCCGAGAAATGAATTTTTAATGAAAATTATTTTCTGGAAATTTTATGAGTTTTGAAAAATGAAATGTGTTTAAAATTTGATGGTATCGGGCCCGTATTCTGGTTCCGGAGCCCGGTACAGGTCTTATATGTGGTTTAAGTTGAGCCTGTGAAATTTGGTAAGAAACGGACTTGAAATGATGTGAATCGGACCGTATTTGAGAAAATTGGAAAATTTGAAGTTCTTAAGTGATTTCATGATTTTGATGCTAAATTCATAGTTGTTGATGTTATTTTGGCGATTTGATCGCACGAGTAAGTCCGTAGGGTGTTTTTGAGGTAGTGTACCTGTTTGGTTGGGAGCCCCGAGGGCTCGGGAGAGTTTCGGATAGGCGTCGGAGTGTTTTTGGACTTAGAAAAATCTGGTTTTCTGCTATTTGCTGGTGTCCAGTTCTTTTGTACTATGCGATCGCATAGGAAGGTTCGCGATCGCATAGTGTAATTTCAGGGGGGGGGTATTTTGTGCTATGCGATCGCACAACTTCTTCCGCGATAGCATAGAGTTAATTCTGGGAGTCATCATTTGTTCTATGCGATTGCATAGATAGGTCCGTGATAGCATAGAGTTAATTCTGGGAGTCATCATTTATTCTATGCGATTGCATAGATAGGTCCGCGATAGCATAGAGTTAATTCTGGGAGTCATCATTTTTCCTCTATGCGAACGCAGTCCCTGCTCCGCGATCGCAATGCCCAATCCCCTTTACCCTATGCGAGCGCATACCCTTGCTCGTGATCGCATAGACCAATTTTGCCCAGTCATTTAAACAGTAACAGAACACATACGGGATTTAACTCAAAACTCATAACTTCTTCTTCCAAACTCCAAATTAGGCGATTTCTGAAAGGGAACTTCACCACAAATTCATAGGTATGTAATCTTAGACTCATTTTCTTCAATTTCCATTAACACCCATTAGATTTCTAGGCCTAAATCATGTTTTTAAGGGTAGAAAATTAGGGATTGGGTAGAGTTAGGGCTTTTTGTATAAATGGAATTTAGACCTCGTTTTGGGGTCGGATTTCAAACTAATTACATATTCGGGCTCGTGGGTGAATGGGTGATCGGATTTTGGTCCGAACCTCGTGTTTTGACCAAGTGGGCCCGGGGCCGATTTTTGACTTTTTGGGAAGAATGATAGGAACTCTATAATTAAGCCTTGGAATCGAATTGTTTAGCGTTTATTGATGTTATTAAGTCGATTATGTCTAGATACAGTTGATTTGGAGCCAAATTCAAAAGGAAAATCGGTGTTTGAGGCTTGAGTTGGCCATGGAAGATCGAGGTAAGTGTTTGGTCTAACCTTAGCTTGAGGGATTAGGAGTTGTGTCCTATTTGCTATGTGTTATTTGTTGAGTACGACGTATATGCATGGTGGCGAGTATCTATACGTTGGTGTCAAGCATGCCCGTGAGTCTTATATTATGATTATTATGACTCCGTTTGTATTGTTTATGCCCTTTTGTGATGATTGCTATTGTTGGGCAAAGTTTGTGGAAGAAATGGTAATATTTGAACATTGAGGAGCGCTGGCTCAAGTCGTGAAGTGAATTGTGAAAGAATAATTGGCAATTGAACCTTATAGAGCATTGGCTCAAATTGTGAATCGAGTTGTGAAGTAAATGTGAAAACGAGAAGAGGATTATGGTATTGTTCCCTTGCCGGGATGTTGTTGTTTTAATATTGTTCCCTTGCCGGGATGTTGTTGTTTTGACTTTGTTCCCTTGCCGGGATTTTATTATGATTCATTTATTCCCTTGCCCTTATTGTTTGTGTTTGTTGTTTGGGTGAGGAAGAGTGTAAAGCACGAAGGATGATGTCGTGCATTGTTTTGGTGAGAGAGTGTTAAAGCACGAAGGGTGATGCCGTGTATGATTTTGTGAGGCAGAGTGTAAAGCACGAAGGGTGATGCCGTGCCGCACGATGTACCATTCTCTGCCTTTATATGAGTGATTATGTGAGGTAAAAGCACGAAGGGTGATGCCGTGCCAATTATACTGATTTTCATGGTGAGGACGAGAGTAAAAGCACGAAGGATGATGCCGTGCACTTGTCCTTGATTTTCCTGATTTTACTGGTAATTGAGTTATGGTGTTCTTTACGCTTACTTACTGATTTCCTGTTGTTACTTGATTTTATTGTGATGTTATTGATTCCCTTGCCCAAATTGCTTTGTGGTTGTTGCTTGGGTGAGGAAGAGTGTAAAGCACAAAGGGTGATGCCGTGCATTATTTTGGTGAGAGAGTGTTAAAGCACGAAGGGTGATGCCGTGCACTTGTCTTTGATTTCTTGATTTTTTTTTATTGATAACCGAGTTATGGTATCTCTACATTTAATTGCTGGATTTCTGTTGATACTTGTTGTACCGCGCAGCATGATCCCCCTTCCTATCTTCAATTGAACTGTGGTGATCTTTATATTTATTCGTTGTTCTTCTGTTATTATTCGATGTCCCCGCAACATGTTTCCCCCTCCCATCCTCAGCTGTACATTTCTGCTTGTATTGTTCTGCTGTATATGATTTAACTGCACATGTTTATTTTGGTAGTCTGGTCCTAGCCTCGTTACTACTTCGCCGAGGTTAGGCTAGGCACTTACCAGCACATGGGGTCGGTTGTGCTGATACTACACTCTGCACTCTTTTGTGCAGATCCCAGTGCTGTAGATTTCGGACCGTAGTGAGATTGCTGCTTCTTGTTCATCAGGCGACCCAAGGTAGTCCTGCAGGCGTCCGCAGGCCTTGGCGTCTCCTTCTATCTATTATTCCTATTTCCTTCTTGTATTTCCAGATACAGTGTTGTATTATTTCTTTCAGACCTTTATTTGTAGTAATCTTAGATAGTCTGTGAAGTTGTGACACCAGTCTTGGGTATATTTGTTATGGAATGGCATTAGCAANCGCACATGTTCACTGGTCCGACTTCGGAAGCCTATATCTTTTGATCTAAAAGGAATTTGAGATGATTCAAAAACGAAAGTTGTAGCCCTTCGTTTCTAGTTTCCAGAAAGGTAAAGAAATCACAATTTGGACATCTGTAGAGAATGTTATGGCCAAAATACTAAAGCAAGTCACTGCAGTCAGCATTATGAGCTTCGCGGCCGCACTCCTTTTTGTGCGGTCCGTACAGGGGGTCTGAGAGGGGTATATTTAAATGGGATTTTCAGTTATTTTTCATTTTTCAAAACCCCAAAAACATAAGAGGCGATTTTTCAAACAACCTTTCTTCTCCAAAACATTAGTAAGTGATTTCTAACTCATTTTCTTTACTCCTTAACTTCTTTTTACAAGATTTCATCCTAGAATCTAGGGTTTTCATGGTGGAATTGGAAATTTTGGGAAAAACCTAAGAATATTGAAATTTGGGGATTTAGATAAGAATATTGAAATTTGGGGATTTAGATAAGAATATTGAAATTTGGGGATTTAGACTTCAAATTGAGGTCGGATTCCAAAATTAATTATATATCCGGGCTCGGGGGTGAATGGGTAATCGAGTTTTGGTCCGAATTTCAGGTTTGGACCACGCGGGCCCGGGGTCAATTTTTGACTTTTTGGAAAAAACTTTAGAAAACTTATTTCCATGCATTAGAATTGTTTCATTTTAGCATTTATTGATATAATTAAGTAACTTGTGGCTAGATATGAGCGAGTTGGTGGTGGAATCAAGAGGTAAAGCGATAGTTGAGGCTTGAATTGTGTTCGTGGCATCGAGGTAAGTGTTTGGTCTAACCTTAGCTTGAGGGATTAGGAGTTGTGTCCTATTTGCCATGTGTTATTTGTTGAGTACGACGTATAGGCATGGCGACGAGTATCTATACGTTGGTGTCAAGCATGCCCGTAAGTCTTATATTATGATTATTATGACATCATTTGTATTGTTCATGCCTTTTTGTGATGATTTCTATTTTTGGGCTAAGTTTGTGGGAGTAATGGTGATATTTGAATATTGAGGAGCGTTGGCTCAAGTTGTGAAGTGAATTGTGAAAGAATAATTGGAAATTGAACCTTATAGAGCATTGGCTCAAATTGTGAATCGAGTTGTGAAGTAAATGTGAAAAAAAAGAAGAGGATTATGGTATTGTTCCCTTGCCGGGACGTTGTTGTTTTAAATATTGTTTCCTTGCCGGGACGTTGTTGCTTTTAATATTGTTCCCTTGCCGGGATGTTGTTGTTTTGATGTCGTTCCTTTGCCGGGATTTTATTATGATTCATTTATTTCCTTGCCCTTATTATTTGTGTTTGTTGTTTGGGTGATGAAGAGTGTAAAGCACGAAGGGTGATGCCGTGCATTGTTTTGGTGAGAGAGTGTTAAAGCACGAAGGGTGATGCCGTGTATGATTTTGTGAGGTAGAGTGTAAAGCACGAACGGTTATGCCGTGCCGCACGATGTACCATTCCATACCTTTATATGAGTGATTATGTGAGGTAAAAGCACGAAGGGTGATGCCGTGCCAATTATACTGATTTTCATGGTGAGGACGAGAGTAAAAGCACGAAGGGTGATGCCGTGCACTTGTCCTTGATTTTTCTGATTTTACTGGTAATTAAGTTATGTTGTTATTTATGCTTAATTACTGATTTCCTGTTTTTACTTGATTTTATGGTGATGTTATTGATTCCCTTGCCCAAATTGCTTTGTGATTGTTGCTTGGGTGAGGAAGAGTGTAAAGCACGAATGGCGATGCCGTGCATTATTTTGGTGAGAGAGTGTTAAAGCGCGAAGGGTGATGTCGTGCATTGTTTTGGTGAGAGAGTGTTAAAGCACGAAAGGTGATGCCGTGTATTATTTTGGTGAGAAAGTGTTGAAGCACGAAGGGTGATGTCGTGCACTTGTCTTTGATTTCCTGAATTTTATTGATAACTGAGTTATGGTTTCTCTACATTTAATTGTTGGATTTCTGTTGATACTTGTTGTACCCCGCAGCATGATCCCCCTTCCTATCTTCAATTGAACTTTGGTGATCTTTATATTTATTCGTTGTTCTTATGTTATTATTCGATGTCCCCGCAACATGTGTTCCCCCTCCCATCCTTAGCTGTACATTTCTGCTTGTATTGTTCCGCTGTATATGATTTAACTGCATAGGTTTATTTTGATAGTCTGGTCCTAGCCTCGTCACTACTTCGCCGAGGTTAGGCTAGGGACTTACCAGCACATGGGGTCGGTTGTGTTGATACTACACTCTGCACTCTTTTGTGCAGATCCCAGTGCTGTAGATTTCGGACCACTGTGAGATTGCTGCTCCTTGTTCATCAGGACCCAAGGTAGTCCTGCAGGCGTCCGCAGGCCTTGGCGTCTCCTTCTATCTATTATTCCTATTTCCTTCTTGTATTTCCAGATACAGTGTTGTATTATTTCTTTCAGACCTTTATTTGTAGTAATCTTAGATAGTCTGTGAAGTTGTGACACCAGTCTTGGGTATATTTGTTATGGAATGGCATTAGCAATATTATTAAAACTTGGAATCCAAATCTTCCGCTTATTAAATTTTGTTGATTATTAACTGTTGGTTTATAACTGTTAACGGATTTAAAAATGGAAACGAGGTAATAATTCAGTTGATTGGCTTGCCTAGCTTTCACTAGTAGGCGCTATCACGACTCCCGAGGGTGGGAAATCCGGATCGTGACAATAGATAGATAGATAGATAGATAGATAGTAGATAGATAGATAGATAGATAGATAAGTACGTAACGTGAATATTAGTTTTAAATTTTATATTTCAGACTAGATGGTCATTTTTGAATTAATTGTATAATACTAAGAAGTTGTTTGGTTGAAATTAAGGTTATGCCAAGATTATAATTGTCACGACCCAAAATTCACCAGTCGTGGTGGCACCTAACCCAACCCGCTAGGTAAGCCAATTAACAATTATTAAATTCCATTTAACTTAATAAAACAATTAAACAACAAAATTATCTAAATCTTAAACATTTTCCCAAGGACTGGTAGTACAAATTATGAGCTTCTAAGAATAGAGTTTACAAAGCTGTTATGAAGAAAATACTTCTTCTGTTTGAAAAGTACATAAACATAATTTTATAATCCAGGCTACCGTGAACAAGAGGCAGCACACAGCGGGAATGCAGGTACGCCTTCAAATCCATCAACCATCGACCGCAGCAACATCAGCATCCGGGATCTGCACGCAATGTGCAGGAAGTGCAGTATGAGTACAACCGACTCCATATACTCAAAAAGTAACAAACCTAACCTCAGGTTGAAAGCAGTGACGAGCTAGTACATAGGTCGGGACCAACACAAATAACCAAGTAGTTCATACAGTGTACAACAAATAAATAAATAAATAAATAGAGTGCTCAGCCTTTTCATAGTTTTTCGAAAACAGTTACACTTTCAAGTATACCAATGAAAGCCCAACTCCTCTACCGAAATCGTAAAAGATATGAGTAAGTTTTTGAAAACTATAACTTTTTCCTGAAAATCCTTTCCACAATAGGTAAACATGTTTCATTTTCCTTTTTCAAATAACAAGTGTGAAATACCCCTCTATAACCACATATCAATGTATGTAAAAAGTTATGAATGGCATGATACCGTACGACATGAGGAAAAATGCGTCTATATGCATGTATGCCATATATGCATGTCAATGCCATGTACCTCAGAGATGAATCATGTACTCACACTCTCAGAGTACTCAACCTCACAGCCTCCTACTCAACCACCCGGTACTGTATATGGCCCATACGGCCCAGAAAAATCCATCCCGGAACATATACAACACTGTCTATAATTCGCCCAGTACTGAGGATGAAGGGTAATCCAACCCTGTGGAGAAATCCATCTCCAGGTATCAAGTATTTCGGACAAATCCATGCCCCGAGAAATCCATCCCTCAATAATATATAAATGCTCAACCACCCGGTATCGTATATGGTCCATGCGGCCCAAGGAAATCCATCCCGGAACATACTCAACAATGACTAGACGTCACTTGGTACCGAGAAAAAAGGGAAATCCATCCCTGTGGAGAAATCCATCTCCATATATCAATACTTCGGACAAATCCATGTCCAGGGAAATCCATCTCTCAATAATATCATCTGCGCTCATTGGGGGTGTGTTACAGACTCCGGAGGGGCTCCTACAGTCCAAGCGCTATCATAATCATCAATATAACCGCTGCGGCGTGCAGCTCGATCCCATAATTGTCGCTCATAATCAGGCTCTCGGCCTCACTCAGTCATCACTCTCCAGTCTCACCCATGGGCTTACAATGTCATGAAAACTGATCCGGAACAATGATATGATGTACCAATAAGTAACAATTGAGACTGAGACATGATATGAATGCATGAATGCGACTGAGTACGAAATATGAATGAACTCAATGCGATGACAACAAGAAACAACCACTATGGGTCCCAACAATATTAGCATAAAGCCTAAACATGATATCTAGCATGATGTACAACTCATTTACTTTATCACATGGTGAAACACAGATATCAACAAAAATAGGCCCACTACCGAGTGCCCTGGAAACAACAGAGTCACAATACACAGGGTGCACGCCCACACGCCCGTCACCTAGCATGTGCGTCACCTCAACACCAATCATATAGCACATAATTTAGGGTTTTATACCCTCAGCACTAAATTTAGAAGAGTTACTTATCTTAAACAAGCCAACTCCGACGCCGAGCAAGCCAAGCGATGCTCCAAGAAAGCCGTCACACGCGTAGTGATCTCCGAACGGCTCAACAATAGACAAAAGCAACTCAAATACATCAGATAAAACCCAAGGAAGCAATTACAAACGATACAGATCGAATCCGAAGTCAAATACCAAATCTAGCTAAAAATCACACCCGGGCCCGCGCCTCGAAACTCGACAAAACTCACAAAATCCGACAACTCATTCAATTACGAGTCCAACCATACTAGTTTCACTCAAATCCGACTCCAAATCGGTGTTCAAAACTCAAAAATTCATATTATGAAACTTTAGGCCAAAACCCTCAATTTCCTCTTTCAATTCATCAACCAAAAGCTAAAATCGAAGATAGATTCATGAAATATAACCAAGACCGAGTGTAGAACACTTACCCCAATCCTTGTGATGAAAATTGCTCCAAAATCGCCCCAATCCACACTTGAAAATGTAAAAATGAAGCCAAAATCGCGAACCCTTGTATTTAACATTATGTTCAGCTCCTCCGCATCTGCGGATACATAACCGCATATGCGGTGTCGCTTCTGCGGCATAACCTTCTGCTTCTGTGAGAATAACATTGCCAAAAAACCCTGCACCTGCGGATGCCAAATCCCGCTTTTGCGAAGCCTTACGCACTTGCGGTTCAAAAATCCGCATCTGCGCGCACGCAGGTGCGCTTCAAAATTCGCTCCTGCGGTCTTTCTCACCCAGCCACTTCTCGCTTCTGCGACTCCACGAACGCTCATGCGACAATCGCACCTGCGCAAACCAGCCACAGGTGCGGTCATACCAGAACCAGAAACCTTCAGCTATGCAACATGAAATGAAATTATCCGAAATCAACCCGAAACACGCCCGAGCCCCTCGTGGCCCCGTCCAAACATACCAACAAGTCACATAACATCACACGAACCTACTCGAGGCCTCAAAACGCACATGACCCGGAGGCCTCAATTCGAAATCATTGAACTTTGAAACTTCAACTTCCACAACCGATGACGAAACCTATCAAATCACGTCCGATTGACCTCAAATTTTGCACACAGGTCACATTAGACATTATGGACCTACTCCAACTTTCAGAATCAAAATCCGACACCGATATCAAAAAGTCCACTCCCGGTCAAACTTTCCTTCCAACTTTCGCCATTTCAAGCCAAATTCTACCAAGGGCCTCCAAATTATGATCGACGCGCTCCTAAGTCCAAAATCACCCAACGGAGCTAACGGAACCATAAGAAATCCAATCCGAGGTCAAATACTAAAAAGTCAAAACTTGGTCAAATCTTTTAAATTTAATGCTTCAAGTTGAGAATCATTCTTCCAAATCAATTTTGGATAACCTGAAAAACCAAAATCGACGATTCACATAAGTCATAATACATCACACGGAGCTACTCATGCCCTTAAACAACCGAGCGAAGTGCAATTGCTCAAAACGACCGGTCGGGTTGTTACAATAATATTATATTCTACATGAGATGGATAATATCAAGTATTTGGTATAAAATTTATACCAATATTAGTTAATATTAATAACAAAATGAATTCACTTAACTACTTATTCGTAAATTCAGATTCAGCACCTAAAAAATGAACTACTTAAATTTAGCTAATCCAAATAGTCAATCGTTTGGTTTGAATACAAGTTATGTTGAAATTAATTATCTAATATTTTTTTTTATTAACTGTTTTGAATATTGTAGTAATCTCTCAATTTATTGCTTTATCATGGGATAACTTATTTTGGGATTGCTATTTTTCTTTCTGACAGGTTTAAGTTATCCTAATTGTAATTTTTAATCCTAAAATAATTTATTCTTGATTAGTAATCAAGCCAAAAAAAATAGTATACCAAATTTTCATCCTAAAATTATTTCTGTTTATTCATCGTACGAAGCGACCGTTATGTGCTATTTGTGCTACTACTTATGTGCTACTAAAAAAAAAGATACGGGGATCTAAAGTATTATCGTAATTAAACCCAAAACAAGTGGCAGATGTTGTCATGGCAAGATATATATAACCAAGTTCATGACACTACTGCGCCGCTTACTGAAACTAGGGTTTCTCATGCGCAGCTCCTCTTAAGTATCGCCTCATCATCCCCTTCCCCAATACCCCCAAAGCAGTTCTAACCTCTCCTTCCCAACATGGCCGTCGGGTATCTCTCTTTAACGCTCATAGCATATTTCTGATTCATTTTTTCTTTTCAAATTCTAATCCTCTTTTGTTGTTCCATTGTGCAGCAAGAACAAGAGGATTTCCAAGGGAAAGAAGGGAGGAAAGAAGAAGGCGTAAGTAGCAGCACTAACACCTTATTCATTTGTCCGTTTGTTGTGTATGTGTAATGTGAGTAATACTTATATGGGGTGTATGTGTATGTGAATGTGGGATTGCAGGGCGGATCCGTACGCAAAGAAGGATTGGTATGACATTAAGGCACCATCAGTTTTTGATATCAAAAACGTTGGCAAAACCCTTGTTACTAGGACTCAGGGAACTAAGGTCTTTATCCCTTTTCCTCTCTACTTCGTTTTGTCCTTTACACTTCTTTCTACCTTGCGCTTGTTGATTTTATTATATCATTTGTTTTAAGTGTGTCTCGGTTATCTGTTTAGTTCTGAAGTACAAGGATGCCGAATTTACTAAAGTCAAAATTAAATGACATTATAGTGAAGAAATGTTCGATTGGCTCGGTGTAGGAGAGAACTGTTGGTTATTGGTAGTTAGGGCTTGGCTGTTTATTTAATTATGCAGTAATGCTCGATTTGTGGGTGTCGGGTAGTAACAGTATTCACACTTGTAAATATGTGGATGTCTTATGATAAATTTGGTTGGAAAGTGCTGCTATGCATCCTGAGGACCTGAACTTTACTAGTGATTGGTAATCTTAGAAATTAAAGTTAATGTTGCTAGTCGGTTAGGGTTGATTTCTCCTATAACTTCTCATAGAAACGTACAAGCTAAAATGTAATAAGTAATCTTGCAATTAACAACAGTCCAAAAAGATTCTATGACTATCTTTAAAATGGTGGGAGAACCATTTGTGTTGTGGCTATATGTTTTTTTTCCTTTCCTGTATGTGTGAATGATTATATATCTAGAGCATTGTTTCCTATTAGCTTTACTCTGCTTCTTATTATTTTTGATTTACCTGTTTTTCTTGGGTCTATTTACTGTGCTCCACTAAAAAAGATTAACTTTAAAACATATCTTTGTATCTCATAGAGGGCGTTAAAACCCTAAACCCTTTTCTTATCTTGGTTGTTTTCATTTTCTTTTTTTTCCTTATTTTCTTCAAATAGTTGTTATAAAATTGAAGAAATAAAAGAACAGCAGAGATTGTGTGTATCGGCATTGTGCTGTAATTGATGCACTTTTGTCGAAAGAGTTCTCTGCAATATTGATTTTTGAGGAAAATGGGCAGTTGTGTTTCATCAATTTCACTTGGAAATTTCAACAATCATTTTCCCCACATCTTTGCTATATCAATTGTCATTCTCAAAAAAGATTAAACTTTGATTTTTCATCTTTTGTATACTAAGAAAGCACATTTGTAATTGCAATTTCAATGAAATAATTATGTCCTTATTTTCCTCTCAGATTGCTTCAGAGGGACTTAAGCATAGAGTATTCGAAGTGAGTCTGGCTGATCTTCAAAAGGACGAGGATCAGGCTTTCAGGAAGATCAGGTTGAGAGCAGAGGATGTGCAAGGAAAGAATGTCCTCACAAACTTCTGGGTAAGATGATTCTTTTAGACAATCATATCTTTGCATTTGCTGCTGTAGATGGAGTTCTAACTTTGTTAAGTAATTACAGGGAATGGATTTTACAACTGACAAGTTGAGGTCACTGGTTCGCAAATGGCAGACTTTGATTGAGGCCCATGTGGATGTCAAAACTACCGACAGCTATACTCTGAGGATGTTCTGCATTGCTTTTACAAAGAAGCGTCCAAACCAGCAGAAGCGTACCTGTTATGCTCAGAGCAGCCAGATCCGTCAGGTTAGTAGTATTTTCAACTTGGTGTTGACTTACGGGAAGATATATGCTTATGGTTGTCATCATATCTCGCAAATTCACACAAGCATACCTTCCCTATTGTCTTAGATCCGTAGGAAGATGGTTGAGATCATGAGAAACCAAGCAAGTTCATGTGACCTGAAGGAGTTGGTTGCTAAATTCATCCCTGAATCAATTGGCAGAGAGATTGAGAAAGCAACTTCAAGCATCTTCCCCTTGCAAAATGTTTATATTCGAAAAGTCAAGATCCTCAAGGCCCCTAAGTTTGATATCGGCAAGCTGATGGAGGTATGTTATGTGTCTGTTCTTTGTCGTTTTGATTTAAACAGGGCGCATGGATTGTTTACTATGGCATTCATATTGTATACCAGCAGCTATTTGGTTATTAATTCCGAGTTATTCTCGTAGGTTCATGGTGATTATTCAGAAGATGTTGGTGTGAAGTTGGATCGGCCAGCTGATGAGACAGTAGCAGAGGCAGAACCCGAGGTTCCTGGAGCGTAGACTCGTTTCATCCTTCTGATGTATGTGATCGAATATGGTGATAGTCTTTAGAGCCTCACATTGTTTTAGTTGAGTTTTGTTGTGGCGATCTCAAAATTTTGCTTATTGTTCTTTGCCTATGTTTGTTTTATACATTATCATAGACCAAGATATGGTTTTTGCAATTATTTATCATAAACAAGGATTACATCTACTGCTAATTATCCCCTTTGTGCTTTTATCTCACTTTGAAACTTGGTGAGTCGTGCTATCTTTTTATGGATTTTGACAGCTGCAAATTTTGGAGGACAGTAAATGATGTGCTTGTGGACGAACTTTTTATTTCTTTAGAAAATACTGCTGGTTTTGATAAGTAATATTGAATATAATTCGTGAAATGTAAATTCCAATTTTGATAAAGCTATCACGTTCTGTCAACTAGTACTTGGCCTCCCTAGAAAACTTGGCCTCCCTTTTGTGGAATGCCAGCTTGTACCCGATTGCTCTCTTGGCGTTGTTTGGTTGGAAAACAAGTTAGTAGCAGGGATGCTTCTCGGTGGATTGGGCCGTTATTTATACTTAACGGTTTCGCATATCGGTATAACTATAATAATTCACTAGCTATCCAATAAGACAATCGGATATTGGACGATTATCGAACGGTTTGTCGGCTAAAGCAAATAGTCAATAATAGAGAAGTAGAGAACGAGAGAATTTGTCATATCGTGTGACTTCAGACTTCAAATGAAGCTGCTGCTGTCTAGCTAAGCAAATATGTTTGAAGAATCTTTTTTGAATGTTCTATGCCTTGGCTAATATCTATTCCTATACTATAAGTGGGGATAACCAGGCAGCTCATGGTCAACATGTCTGCCTGGCCATCCGAGGGTAAAAAAGCCCAATTTATTTACTGCTGACTTTTGCTATTTTCGGTCCAACACGTGGAGCCCAATTTTGACAGCTATTAAGTCACCATCTTACCAGACCCAACACTCACTGAAAAGCTCTATCTGCAAGCACCTCTTCTCTTCATACCTCTGTTATTCTTTTTCTCATCTTACGCTTCTTCTATTGATGATTTATTTCAGTCCTTGAGAATATGCTAGGTATTTGTGTTTTCTCCTGATTAGCGAGGGGATTCCTGCAGAGAAGGTGTAACATATTAATAGATTTTGTTCTCTAGGTGTTTGACAAAATTGTTCAACGAATCAGGTTCTGTTAGATTTCTTATGCATGCTCCTGTCTTTTGTATTCTCTGATTTCATTATTTGATTGCATTTTGAGTAAGGGCTTTCGTGTACTTTCTTTGTGCCCAATTTTCAATTGGATAATGATTATGATTCTCCTTTTTACTTAGTCCTTCTTCTGCATTGCCTAAATTAAACTGTCGATTTGTGCTTTTGTATTTTCGTATTTCTTCCTGCATCTTTTTAATTTGTGATGTATGTATTTATTTAGATTGTTCTATGTGAAGAGAAGAGCCAGTGATTAGTAATTTTTTTTTCCTTCAGTGAATAGCTTCACATATGAACTCCGTGCTACAAAACTGTTAGCCAGTTGCTCCTGAATTCAATATTCCTTTAGTAATATTGCTATTATTGAGTAAATTGTGGTTAGATACGAGTAGTTTGGAGGCAGATTCTAGGGGAAAGGCCCCGATAGAGTGAATTGACTGCAGAGTAAGGTAAGTGTTGAGTTTAACCTTGACTTGAGGGAATTATGAACCCTCGGACTATGTGCATTGTGAATTTCCTATGTTGCGGCGTATATGCGAGGTGACGAGTGCTTATACGCCGCCGAATTTCTTATTTTCCCTGATTTTCTGCTTTTCCTTAATTATCTCCTTCCATGTCGTAACTGTTGTGCCCTAAATGCCTTCCATGCTTTAATTGCTACATGTCAATCATTGTTTCTGCTGTTAGAATGTTAAGACCTCCTCATGTTTTTATGACTTACTGCTATTTGCCCTAATTGACGTATTTGCACCTTCTAATTGTCATTTGCTGGACTACCTCGCTATGTAGTATTTCGTATGTAGATTTCCAAGTTGGTGCAAGGTTTACTTTCTGTTTCAGCTTTATATTCATCAGTTATGGTGGTTCTTGTGATTTGAATTATTGAATTGACTGTGCTCATTGAGTATTTGGTACTGATATGGTGGGATCGAGTTGCACGCCGTAACAGGTGAAATAAGGGTGGATTGATATGGCGGAATAAGGGTGAATTTGTACTGATATGGTGGGATCGCATTGCACACCGCAACAGGTGAAATAAGGGTGGATTGATACGGTGAAATAAGGGTGAAATGTGACACTGATATTGTTATATGGTGGGATAGGATTGCCCGCCGCAACATTTATTTATTTTGATTGTTGATAATGTTACGATGGAATAAGGGAGGATTGTATTGAACGGTGGGATCAGGTTGCACGCCGCAACAACCTATGTGTTTCTATTTCCTTGAGCTGTGTTGGTTTTCTGTATTTTCATTGGGAACTCTAAGGATTGGTAATTCTGAACGTCACTAGCTTATTTCTTGAGGCTGTAGCTATTATCTTTAGTTGACTGACTTATTTCGTTCCGTATTTCCTTTTCTGTCTTTATTATATACTGCATACATGTTGTAGTGTGAGTGACCTGCCTTAGCCTCGTCACTACTTCGTCGAGGTTAGGCTCGGCACTTACAGAGTACATGGGGTCGGTTGTACTCATACTACACTCCGCACTTCTTGTGCAGATTTTGGAGCCAGTCCCAGCGGCGGTTATTAGCGTGCTCGGATTGGACAACTTATGGAGACTTGAGGTACAACTCCTCAGCGCCCGCAGCTCCTAGAGTCCCCTTCCCTTTTTATTTATGTTACACCCCATGTTTTCGTACGTAAGAGTACGTCGTAAGTCAATTGATGTAAGCTCAAAAAGGAAATCATCTTTGAAAAGTTTACAAAGTGAGTTAATCATGTTAACATGAAGGTTACAAATATTTAAGATCATGAGTACCAAGTACCAAGAGGGTTTGAATGAGCTAAACGAATTGAAGAAAATAAGTTTCGTCGAAAGTCGACAAGTTGGGAATGTTATAACATGTACTTTTGGGGTGAGACTATGTTGCTTAACATTATAAGGATATTATGTTATGAGCGTATGATAGTCACATGTTATGTTTTGAAGTCAAGCGAGTTGTGGAAAAAAAGTTGGAAAAGGTCATCACAGGTTACATTCATAAATTTGTTGAAACTTAGGTCAAATGTAGATGAGCTTTTCTCCCAATATACTTGGAATTAGGGGATTATCTACCTACCAAATTGAAGATCTACGAGTCTAGTTTCTAGCTCATTTAACCGTTCGTCGATACTACATTGGAGTAGAGAGATATTTGCATTTTCCCGAGATTACACAAAGCGGCTCCCATGGGACCCACAAAGTCGGTGTAAACTCCGGGTTGTATTTAAGTCAATTCTAAATCTTTTTCACTCATTTTTCTCGTCAAAAACAGTTCCTAGACCTCCCTAAATTCTCTCCAATGGTTCCTCCATGATTCTAGGGTGGAAACCTAAGATAAAGACATGAATCCAATGCTAGAAACCACGTGGTGCTTGCTAGATCGTAGTTCTTCATCTTATGGCTGTTTGGAGGGTTCTTCAAAGTGAAGTAACTTTATGTATCATGTGGTTCTTGTTGATTAAGGTAATAATCATTCCCTCCTTCATACATATTAGATTTTCAAGGTGAACTACAAGTGTTTATACTCCAACTTGAACACCAAAAGTTGATTCAAGAAGAGAATACAACACCCATAGTATTGTGGTGTCATTGAGGATAATTGTGGGCCGTGTTAGGCCGAAATTTCAAGTTTTTGCTACTGTATAAGGTGAGTATAACAGCCTACCAGTTGTGCTTAAGCTTGCTTGTATGTTGGTTAAGTTGTTAGGATGATAAACTACTAGATAATACTTGGATTAGCTTGAGATGTTGTTGTTCTTGATGGATTGATTTGAAAGTTGCTCTTATAAACTTTAAGTAGCTGAAAATTATGGAAAGTAAGTTGGCTATGATATTTTTGGTATGATTATGTTGGTTTTCATGTCAATCTTGTTGAGGAAATTGGTAACTAGAAAAGGAAATGGCTATAAAGCACTTGGAAGTTGTCGACAGTGATATTATCTTGTGTTGCACAATTTCAGATAACTTTAAAATTGAGTACAAGGTTGGAAATCCTTTAAAAGATATTGATTATTATACTGAATATATTACTAAGTTCAAGAATGAAGGATAATGCGGTTGAAGGGTGCTAAAGAGATTCAATCTGAACTTGCCACTCGTCGTGATATGTTGATCACTTGTTAACGAAATATTTTGTACCCTATTGTTGATGTTGTTTGTATTGTATTGCTCTGGTTGTTGTTGGTATATGGTATTGGAGGAGGCCCTTGTTACAGGGGAGATGGTGCCCAAATTTATATAAACGAGCTACTAGCTTAAATTACGGACATAGCCTTTACTCAGCACTGATTTTGAATCTCCTTATGATATGGTAGACTGAGTTGAGTTGTTTGAAGAGTTGCTTAGAAGCTATTAAGGTCTCAACGAGGTTAAGGTATGCTAAGGCTAAAACTTTCCTTCATTTTGGCATGATCCAGTAACTACATGTGTTTGATAACGAGACATAAGGAGAAGTTCATATTCTTGAATTTATGTACATTGTCCTAGTCTCATAAGTTACAACATTCTCCCTTATAGAGACTTCATATTCAGTTTAGTTTTGTCTTCTTTCAGCTAAGAGAGCAGAGAGTCTATATATATATAGTATTACATTATTTTCACCACCATCGAGCTATAATCGATGTGCAGGACCCTATTGGGCAACCTCTAATCATATGGTGAGTTATATACCGAGCCTACTGTGGCCGAGCGCCTATGAGAGAGCCCAGAATGGCCGAGATATAGAGCCTAGTATGGCGGAGCACCTCTATGCGAGCCTACTACGGCATAACAGTTACACATACCGAGCCTTATAAGGCCAGATAACTATTTTACTTACTATATTGAGAGAGTTGAGTCAGTATCAGCAGGTAAGCATATCTTCGGATTATCTTTGACTCCCAGTTACTTTCAGTTATTATATTATCAGTTCAATTTCAGCTTTCAGTTATTCTGTTGCCTTACATACTCGGTACATTATTTCGTACTGACGTCCCTTTTGCCGGGGACGCTGCATTTCATGCCTGCAGGTCCTCATTGACAGTTGGACGGACCCTCCCAACAGGCAAGTCAAACATCAGCTTGGTTGGTAAGGTCCACTTCCTCGGAGTTACCCGGTCTAGACCTTGGAGTCCATTTTTTTGTACAGGTTTGATGGGTAGGTCGAGGCCCTGTCCCGACCATGGTACAATTCAGTTATCTCTAGACGATTGTAGACGAGTCCTGTATATTTTGTATATCAGTAGATGTTCACGGCAGCTTCATCGGCCTGCAGAATTATATATATCAGCTTTTGGGTATGTTTACCCCCACAGATGAGAGAGACGTTATTTTTAGACGATTCTGAATATGGCCTCATCGGCCTAAGTTGAGGATTACGCCTCCAGAGTTCACAATTACAGAGTGGTACGCTCGGGCCGAGTATGGCACCGGGTGCCGGCCATGCCTCTTCAAGTTTGGGGCGTGACAAACTTAGTATCAGAGCAGTTCTATCCTAGGGAGTCTACAAGCCGTGTCTAGTAGAGCCTTGTTTATAGATGTGTTGTGCTCCACATTATATAAACAGGAAGCTACAAGACATTTAGGAGTCTGTTACCCTTCTTTCAAATCCAAATTGTGTTATCGAGCTGAGTCATAAGAGTTCGAACCCAGACATCTAGAGATGCTTGCAATTAGAAAAATTACGGCTAGCCAGAGGGCTAATACATCAGCAGGTAAGAGCACTAGTAGAGAGAGAATTCTTGACAACGGGGCCCAGATTGGGCCCCTATCAGATCGTGCATACCAAATGTGCGAATTTCCTACTTAAGACCCTAAGATGGGAATATCTAACATACCTCGCGAATGGTAGGCCATGGGAGTATCAGAAGGTAAAAGTATAAGTTTCAACAAGTAACAGAGGCAAGGTGAAGAAGGGTACGAGGTACCCAGTTAATGAAGATTATCCAAATTTCAAACTCAGGCAGAGAAATATAGGATTCTAAGTTACTTTCAATAGTAACAGAGGTATCTACAATTGGCCATACCCATCTTAGTTATGCCTTATGGGAGCTAAAATATATAGATTAAGAGAAGGATGGGATATTAGGATCCAGCTTGGGTTAGAGTAACCCAAAAAAGTGGATTAATCTAGGGGCAACTAAAAGTAAAAAAATATTTTGTTGAATTTTTCAGAATAATGTGATAGACATAAATATTAGCAGTAGAATAAGAAGAGAGTCAATGAAGAATTATGAGTAAGGTATGATAAATGGGTGATAACTGTAAATCAAAATATGGTAGGATGACAGAGTCTATGGTTAAGTGAAGAAAAAGACAAGAGGTTACATGCCTTGAGACAATAAAAGAGTGTAGCCATGAAGTCATATCCTCATTTCGAGAAAATGAGTTGGCGACACCAACCTAATTACTAGAAGGCGAAGTTAGACCCCCGGAGTAATAGAAATCAACATAGGTTAGTAAGCAAGAAAAAAAATCGAACATGAATTAGGGACCAAAGGATTCGATAATAGTCGGCATCATAAGAATTTCAGAAATTGTGTTTCGGAAATGATAGAATGGACAACGGAAGAATAACCTTTAAAGTCATTCCGGAAGACGCTTCCCTAAAGCAAGCAATGTGAGCAGAGTTATGCCTAAGAGACTAAGTGTGCCATTTAAACTAGGTGTCACCCTTGCGCGTAAGAAATTCAGTTATCCCAAGCATAGAAGGGTTACCGCAAGGCGAGTAAGAGTCAGTGAAGATGTGAAAATATGCCAAAGATGAAGAGGTAACTATGTACTAGTAAAGGAAGAATGCGGTAAAAAGGCGAAAGGGGTGAGATTGAATTTATTCATATCCTACATACATGTTATGACACCAGAACATTATACAAGCGCGATGGTGGGGAGATGCAGTAAAGGTGACCTCCCAGGATGTTATTGATAAATAAGTGCGAATAAACACTTGATATATAAGGAGCCAGTGCGAGAGTTAAGTTAAGAAAAAGAAAACAACCCAAGCGAGATTACGCGTAATATAGATATGAGAATGGACCAATGAGTAGTTAATAGTTGATTTAGGAAGAGCCTAGTTATGGCTAGACAAGAGGATACAAATAAATCAGCAGATCGTGCAAGATAAACCTAGTGAACCCCAGCATAGGGAATTCAGTCTCGCATATACGACAGCGTAATCCTTGAGAAATATTCAGATAGGAGTTGAGGTAGTTATAGTCGCCGTAAAAGTGTTACGAAAATAAAAGAGAGTGCCACAGGGGAGACAAAAAAAATTAAGCTCAAAAGTAACCCTACGAGAACAAGGGAACGGAGGTATGTAACTAAGGATATTTATAGGTGTGTAAGAACATCAAAAATTCCGTCAGGTATAAGATGGGATAAGCTCACATATTTACAAGAGTTAGAGAGTCCTCCCTAAATGCTACAATGAAAGACTAGCTGAGGAAATAAGGAAGAAGACTTCAAACTAAGCATAGTGACCTAAATAAATAATGGTCTTGTAACAAAAGTCTCACTACAACATCGTATACACTATATAAGAAAGTGGTACCTATTGTGACTAAGGAACGGGAAGCAAAATCCAAAGTAATGTTCGAGATCATATGAGTTGCACAAAATTTCAATTTATGTGGGCATTAAGATAAGCCAAGTAGTCATGCAACAAGTGGCAGAACGACTAAGAAAAGTAATTGCTTACGTTATGAAAACACTTAAGATTTCGGTGTATTCTCCATACAGTATATATGTTGACATTCATACAACCATAGAAGATTCCGGTACAAGTTAACAGAAAGAATTGAGTCCACTTCATAGATAAAAACTTGAATTGCTAGAAGAGTAACATCCACAAAGGCTAATGTAATAGCTAATACCTTGAGCCATTGATTGGAAGACATCTTAAGCCTTCACAAAGGTTGAGAGAGAAGCGGATGCTCGAAAGTTACAATAGCTAAGTAAATCAGGGGTCCGATTATTAGACTCGGATGCTTATAGAAATTGTTATTTAGAACATTGCAGAATCACTCTTAATATCCTAGGTACAAAAGAGATAGTACAATAGCCATAGTCTATAACGACTCTACGATAAAGCCAATTAGAAGAGTGCCATCCTCATAAGAAGTCAGTATGAAGCTTCCGTCAGATTGTGTATGCACCTGAGGTGCAAGTATTGTAGTAGAACTTTAAGGTGTGGATGTGAATTCCATCTATATGGAAGGGAGGGTATGAAAGAGATAGAAGATACGATGCAAGATTTAAAGGTAAGTAAGATACAAGTGAAGAAGGTACGAGATGCCCAAGTACAGAAGGTTACGAATAATCTAGAGATCAGATAGAGGGCTGTAAGCATCGTAATTCTGTATCAAGATATGATAGTGGTGTCTTTAGTAGCATATCTTCTAGCCTATGAATTCTAGGTACTGAGAGGTCTAGTTAAGAGATTCAAGAAGGTTAGAGACGACGTGATGTCTCGCTTGAGGTTCCAGAGTAACATAAGGAAATCTGTGGTTCTATCAAGTTAAAGGGAGGTTGCGAGTAGTATTAAATAGATATGTGTATGTCGCAAGATATAGTATGGTATAACGACAATGTTTTAGGTAGACGGGAGTAAGGATAAGAAAAGGTAAGTGAGAAGGTGATGAGAATAGGTAAGCCCTCGGGATTAAACACATCAAAACAAGAGAGCTGATGGTTTCCATACATTATAAAAATCTCAGTATAGCATAAGTGAACTTAGAGGAGTTTAAGGCTAGGAGAATTTAGAAGAGATGGAATGCTGCCATAGTGGTAGAATAAGGGTGTAATTATGATAGATAAGAGAATGACGTTTAGGCCTTTGATTGGTTATGATTCAAAGAAAAGGGATTTCATAAACTGTACAGGATTAAAAACCCCCATAAGGTGAATCGCGTTGGGATGCTATGAAATATGGTTATTGAAGTATAGTATTGTACCTAAGTGGATTAGGCAAATAACTCCAGATGTTCCTCGATGAAATGTGAGCCCTAGTGAAAATATATTACATAAGAGGTTTCAAGTGATCAGTGGTAGATTATAGATCAACATTAAGGTGAATCAACAATAGAAGGATGAATATTCCAAAGTGTGAGATAGGATTAGGCTGTCATTCTTAAGATGAATAGTAATGAGGAAGCAGTAAAGGACTTAAATTTATGCATATAGGATAAGCAGCGAAAGAGTAACCTGGAGTTAGGTAGCAGACCTTGGTCATAATAAATCAAAGTAAGTGTTGTGGTATAGTATAAGCTACCTAGAAATAGTAAATCCATAAGCATAGCTAACCGAGGCTATGAAACAAGATATAGCAATAGTCGTAAGTTCGACAAAGTACCAAGCGAAAAACTTCAGTACACTTATAGATTCCCAGAGGGACAGCTTGTCATAGTTCTGTATATGTTTCTATAATGAGGTCTGGAGATTGGCTAAAAGATGGAGGAAAAAGGACAGAAGAGTCGCATAGGCGCATATACAAGGACAAAGTCGTAGAGGATGCATGACAGAAGGTCGCAATAGTTACGAGATTGGAAGAATTATGACAACAAGTTGTGGTGTGAGAAAGAGGCCTAAAGGGGGGAATGCCCTGGCCTTTGGATTTATTCACAAAATAGTTGCCTAGATGGCAAGGACCGTCTTAAAATATTCGTAACAGCTATGGGTTATGAAACTGATAAGCGCATCATCCAACATTCGAGGACGAATGTTCCAAAGGGGGGAATGATTTTACACCCAATGTTTTCGTACGTAAGAGTACGTCATAAGTCAATTGATGTAAGCTCAGAAAGGAAATCATCTTTGAAAAGTTTACAAAGTTAGTTCATCATGTTAACATGGAGGTTACAAATATTTAAGATCATGAGTATCAAGTACCAAGAGGGTTTGAAGGAGCTAAACGAATTGAAGAAAATAAGTTTCGTCGAAAGTCGACAAGTTGGGAATGTTATAACATGTACTTTTGGGGTGATACTATGGTGCTTAACATTATAAGGAGATTATGTTATGAGTTATTTTAGTCGTATGATAGTCGTGTGTTATGTTTTGAAGTCAAGCGAGTTGTGGAAAAAAAGTTGGAAAAGGTCATCACAAGTTACATTCATAAATTTGTCGAAATTTAGGTCAAATATAGCTGAGTTTTTCTCCCAATATAATTGGAATTAGGGGATGATCTACCTACCAAATTGAAGATCTACGAGTCTAGTTTCTAACTGATTTAACCGTTCGTCGATACTACATTGGAGTAGAGAGATATTTGCGTTTTCTTGAGACTGCACAAAGAGGCTCCCATGGGACCCACAAAGTCGGTGTAAACTCCTTGTTGTATTTAAGTCAATTCTAAATCCTTTTCAATCATTTTTCTCGTTAAAAACAGTTCCTACACCTCCCTAAATTCTCTCCAATGGTTCCTCCATGATTCTAGGGTGGAAACCTAAGATAAAGACATGAATCCAATGCTAGAAATCACGTGGTGCTTGCTAGATCGTAGTTCTTCATCTTGTGGCTGTTTTGGAGGGTTATTCAAAGTGAAGTAACCTTATGTATCGTGTGGTTCTTGTTGATTAAGGTAATAATCATTCCCTCCTTCATACATATTAGATTTTCAAGGTGAACTACAAGTGTTTACACTCCAACTTGAACACCAAAAGTTGATTCAAGAAGAGAATACAACACCCATAGTGTTGTGGTGTCATTGAGGATAATTGTGGGCCGTGTTTGGCCGAAATTTCAAGTTTTTGCTACTGTATAAGGTGAGTATAACAGCCTACCAATTGTGCTTAAGCTTTCTTGTATGTTGGTCAAGTTGTTAGGATGATAAACTACAACATAATACTTGGATTAGCTTGAGATGTTGTTGTTCTTGATGAATTAATTTGAAAGTTGCTCTTCTAAACTTTACATGGCTGAAATTATGGAAAGTAAGTTGGCTATGATATCTTTGGTATGATTATGTTGGTTTACATGTCAATCTCGTTGACGAAATTGGTAACTAGAAAAGGAAATGGCTATAAAGCACTTGGAAGTTGTCGACAGTGATATTATCTGGTATTGCGCTATCTCGGATAACTTTTAACTTGAGTACAAGGTTGGAAATCCTTTAAAAGATGTTGATTATTATACTGAATATATTACTAAGTTCAAGAATGAATGATAATGCGGTTGAAGGGTGCTAAAGAGATTCAATTCGAGCTTGCCGCTCGTCGTGATATGTTGATGACTTGTTAATGAAATATTTTGTACCCTATTGTTGATGTTGTTTGTATTGTATTTCTCTGGTTGTTGTTGGTATATGGTATTGGAAGAGGCCCTTGTTACAGGGGACATGCTGCCCAAATTTACATAAACAAGCTACTAGCTTAAATTACGGACATAGTCTTTACTCAACACTTATTTTGAATCTCCTTATGATATGGTAGACTGAGTTGAGTTGTTTGAAGAGTTGCTTGGAAGCTATTAAGGACTCAATGAGGTTAAGGTATGTTAAGGCTAGACCTTTCCTTCATTTTGGCATGATCCAGTAACTACATGTGTTTGATAACAAAACATAAAGAGAAGTTCATATTCCCGAGTTTATATACACTATCCTAGTCTCATAAGTTACAGTATTCTCCCTTATCGAGACTTCATATTTAATTTAGTTTTGTCTTCTTCTAGCCAAGAGAGCAGAGAGTAGAGTGTGTGTGTGTGTATATATATATATATATGTATATATATATATATATATATATATACAGTATTACAATATTTTCACCACCATCGAGCTATAATCGATGGACATGACCCTATTAGGCAACCTCTGATCAGATGGTGAGTTATATACGGAGCCTACTGTGCCCGAGCGCCTATGAGCGAGTCTAGAATGGCCGAGATACAGAGCTTAGTATGGCCGAGCGCCTCAAAGCGAGCCTACTACAGCGTAGTAGTTACACATACCAAGCCTTATAAGGCCGGAAAACTATTTTACTTACTATAATGAGAGAGTTAAGTCAGTATCAGCAGGTAAGCATATATTCAGATTATCTTTGACTCCCAGTTACTTTCAGTTATTATATTATCAGTTCAGTTTCAGCTTTCAGTTATTCTGTTGCCTTACATACTCGGAACATTATTTCGTACTGATGTCCCTTTTGCCGAGGATGCTGCATTTCATGCCTGCAGGTCCTCATTGACAGTTGGACAGATCCTCCCGGCAGACAGAGTCAAACATCAGCTTGGTTGGTAAGCTCCACTTTCTCGGAGTTACTCGGTTTAGACCTTGGAGTCCATTTTTTTTATACAGGTTTGATGGGTAGGTCGAGGCCCTGTGCCGACCATGGTACAATTCAGTTATCTCTAGGGGCTTGTAGACGAGTCCTGTAAATTTTGTTTATTAGTAGATGTTCACGACGGCTTCATCGGCCTGTACAGTTATATATATCAGCTTTTGGTTATGTTTACCCCACAAATGAGTGAGACGTTATTTTTAGACGATTCTGAATATGGACTCATCGGCCTAAGTTGGGGGTTACCCATTCAGAGTTCACGGTTACAGAGTGGTACGCTCAGGGCTGGTATGGCATCGGGTGCCGGCCACGCCTCTTCCGGTTCGGGGCATGACAATTTAGCTATGTACTTTTCTCTCAGACAGCTTTATGTTATCGGGGTCGGATTCCGATTTCGAAAGTTGGAGTAGGTCCGTAATATCGAATATGACTTGTGTGCAAAATTTGAGGTCAATCGGACGTGATTTGATAGGTTTCAGCATCGAATTAAGAAGTTTGAAGTTCTAAAGTTCATCAAGTTTGAATTGGGGCGTGATTCGTGATTTTAGCGTTGTTTGATGTGATTTGAAGGATCGACTAAGTTCGTAATATGTTTTGGGATGTTTTGGTAAATGGGTTGAGGTCCCGAGGGCCCCAAGTAGATTCCGGGTGGTAAACGTATCGAACTTGGACTTGGAGGAAGGGCTGAGGCGGCTTGTATCTGGTATAATCGCACCTGCGTAGAAAAAGCCGCAGGTATGAGCCCGCAAGTGCGGCTTTGTGGTTGCAGAAGAGCATTTGGGAAGAGCTGGGAGGGGTCACAGATGCGAGGGTATTTCCGCATCTGCAAGCCCGCATGTGCGAGGTAAGCTCCGCAGATGCGAAATGCGTGAGGGGCAGCTGGGTCGCAGGAGCGGAAGGGCACCCGCAGGTGCGAAGGCGCAGATGCGCGTGAGGGACCGCAGAAGCGGATTTCGCCTAGCTTGAAAATGACCGCACCTACGATGAATTTCCACAGGTGCGGCTGGTGCACCGCAAGTGCGAATATGCTGGAGGCAGTGAGGTTTCTTTAAAACGAGGGTTTGGCTCATTTCAACCCCATTTCTTCCATGAGAGCCGATTTCCGAGCAACTTTGAGGTGCCATTTTCACCACCAAGCATGAGGTAAGTGGTTTATACTAGTTTGAGGTAAATACATCGATTAGGTATATGTTTTAACATGGAAATTAGTAGAAATTTGAGATTTTGAGGAAAAACCTAGAAATTGGTATTCTTGGATTTTGACCATGATTTTGGACATGAAATTGAGAGTAAATTATATATTTGAGTTTGTGAGGTTATGCGTAAACTTTATCTTCGAAAAATTTCGGAATCCCGGCACGTGGGCGATTTTGTCAACTTTTCGAGCGGAGTTGGAAATTTATAAATAAATTGATTTGTTATAAGTATTAGGGTGCATTTTCATTGGTTTGCCCGTTATTTGGCTAGTTTTGGAGCGCGGTGCATCGATTTGAGTCGTCGGAAGGGCTTGGAAGCCGGTTACGGAACTTCGGAGCGAGGTGAGTCTCCTTTCTAACCCTGTAAGAGGGAATTAACCCCATAGGTGAAATAATTGAATATGTGCTCCTATTTGTGGGGGCTACGTACGCACGAGGTGACGAGAGTCCGTGCGTAGCTACTATTATGCTTAAGTCCGGGTAGTCTAGGACCCAAAAGCATGCTTTAATTGTAATACTTTAACCTTGTTGTCAATCTAAAATGCTTAAATCATATCGAATTGGTAAAAGAATTTCTAAAGGAATTAAACATCATTTTCTTGACCGTTATAAAGAAGTTGTCATTTCTTTGGGTAATTGTTTCCCTGTTGAATTCTTGATTGACTATTTGGTGTGTTTATTTATATTTGACCGCGACGCATGTATAATTCGCGAGCGGGGTAATATATGCATATATGGTTCGCGTCATTCGACCCTCTGGCAGTGCACAGTTTAAATATTATTGGATCGGATCGTACGACCTCGGCATGATTTGCGCATGCTTGTATTGCTTGACTTGCAATTTTATAAATGATGATATTGCTTCCCTGGCTTGAGGTAAATGTATAAATGATGAAAATGAATTTGGAAATTCCCTATTAATGAAAGAATTGCTTACTTGCTTCATACTATTGAGTTACAACCGTTTTTATAAAAATCCTCGATTTTCTATATTATCGGTACAATTTTTGACCACTAGTAAGTGTCGAAGTCGACCTCTCGTCACTACTTCTTCGAGAGAGGGGATACTTACTGGGTACGCGTTGTTTTCGTACTCATACTACACTTGCTGTACATTTTTGTTGCATAGGCACATGTATGACTAGTGGCCTAGCCAGGCGCAACGACATGTTTGATACGGAGGCTTAGGCGAGCTGCACCTCTCAAGACGACCCGCAGCCAGCAAAGTCTCCCTAGAGTACTGTATTGTATTTTCTTTTCTGTCCACTTGTATTCCGGACAGTTATTTTATTACATCTTATTTTTCCTAGAAATTGGTCATGCACTTGTGACACCGGGTTCTGGGGTAATTATAGGATTATTCAGCAGTTAAATTTTGTAAAGACATTGTTATTTATTCAATGAAATTTATTATTTATTGTTTAATGTTTAAAGGAAATGATTTCAAAGAAATATTGAAACGAGAAATTACTAGTTATTTGGTGTTGGCTTGCCTGACAGTGGTGTCCGGCGCCATCACGACCCTTAGCGGATTTTGGGTCGTGACAACATGGTATCAGATTGGTTGATCTAGGATCAGTGCAATCGGATTATATGAAGTATTTTAAGGAGTAAACACCATTATTTGGTTCAGGATGAGGGGATGGTTCTTGTCAGGAGTATAGACTCGATGATATGTTGACTCGGCAGTTGGTAATGAATTTCTACACATATCTTCCGTCGTGGCGGTATTTATATATGTCACGAGGTGCATTCTGAGCATTAGATTCGGGAAATGTCGGTTATTATGATCAGAGAAGGTTATTATGGTTCGTGAATGGTGTGGTGCATGGTGATAATTCAGCAAAGGTATGCAGTCATGTTCTGGTACATCGTGTAGTGATTGATACGATATTCATAGGTAGGGAACAAGCCTGACAGAGAATTTCGTGTGTTGGAGCTGGGTTCTAAGCTTATTTGTTTGAATAAAAGAGAATATCTTCACATTTTATCGAGTTAATGTGCTCAACTGAGCTGTGGTAGCACGGGTAGGTGCTTAAGGTGTTAAACAGTTATTTCGGACAACTCCAATGCCGTTCTCAGCACGTTCGAGGACGAACGTATGTTTAAGTGGCATAGAATGTAACGACTCGACCGGTCGTTTTGAGCTCTAACATGTTGTTCGACAGTTTGAGGCCATGAGCAGCTTCACTTCAGGTATTATGACCTGTACGCGTGGTCGAAATTGAATTTCGGGAAGTTCGGGGTTGATTTGGAAAGAAAATTCTCATTTCGAAAGCTTTAAGTTGGCAGAATTGACTAAGATCAGATTTTTGAGTAAATGATCTCGGAATTAGGGTTTGAAGGTTCCAGCAGGTTCGTATGATGATTTTGGACTGGGGCTTATGTCCGTATCGGGTTTTGGATGACCCGAGAGTGTTACGACGCCTATTGTGTAAGTTAGCATTTTGGAAGAATTTCATAAGTTTGGGTTGAAGTGCATTTTAGTGTTATCGATATCCGTTTGGGATTCCGAGTCTGGGAATAGCTCCGTATGGTGCTTCTGGTATTGGGAGTGCGATCGGAAGTGGATTTGGAGGTCCGCAGGTCATTTTGGAGTCATTTGGCGAAAGTTAGAAATTTGGAGATTTTGAGAAGTTTGACCGGAAGGGGACTTTTTGACATCGAGGTCGGATTCCGATTCTAGAAGTTGGAGTAGGTCCGTAATGTCGAATATGACTTGTGTGCAAAATGTGAGGTCAATCGGACCTGATTTGATATGTTTCGGCATCGAATGAAGAAGTTTGAAGTTCTAACGTTCATCAAGTTTGAATTGGGGCGTGATTTGTGATTTTAGCATTGTTTGATGTGATTTGAAGGCTCGATTAAGTTTGTAATGTGTTTTGGGATGTGTTGGTATAATGGGTTGAGGTCCCGAGGGTCCCGAGTGGATTTCGGGTGGTAAATGGATCGAACTTGGACTTGGAGGTAGGGCTGAGGCGGCTGGTATCTGGTGTAATCGCACCTGCGTGGAAAAGGCCGCAGGTACGAGCCCGCAAGTAAGGCTTTGTGGTCGCAGAAGCGCACTTGGGAAGAGTTGGGAGAGGCCACAGATGCGAGGGTTTTCCGCATGTGCGAGCCTGCATGTGCGAGGTAAGCTCCATAGATACAGAATGCGTGAGGGGCTAGTCGCAGGAGTGGAAGGGCACCTGCAGGTGCGAAGGCGCAGATGCGCGTGAGGAACCGCAGAAGCGGATTTCGCCTAGCTTGAAGAGGACCGCACCTGCGATGAATTTCTGCAGGTGCGAAAATGCTGGAGGCAGTAAGGTTTCTTTAAAACGGGGGTTTGGCTCATTTCAACCCCATTCTTCCATGGGAGCCGATTTTGGAGCAACTTTGAGGTGCCATTTTCACCCAAAGCATGGGGTAAGTGGTTTATACTAGTTTGAGTTAAATACATCGATGGTATATGTTTTAACATCGAAATTAGTAGAAATTTGGGATTTTGAGGAAAAACCTAGAAATTGGTATTCTTGGATTTTGACCACGATTTTGGACATGAAATTGAGAGTAAATTATATAATTGAGTTCGTGAGGTTATGGGTTAACTTTATCTTCAAAAAATTTCGGAATCCGAGCACGTGGGCCAGAGGGCGATTTTGTCAAATTTTCGAGCGGAGTTGGGAATTTATATAAATTGAATTGATATACGTATTAGGGTGCGTTTTCATTGGTTTGCCCGTTATTTGGCTAGTTTTGGAGCGCGGTGCATCGATTTGAGTCGTCGGAAGGGCTTGGAAGCCGGTTATGGAACTTCAGAGCGAGGTGAGTCTCCTTTCTGACCTTGTAAGAGGGAATTAATCCCATAGGTGAAATTATTGAATATGTGCTCCTATTTGTGGGGGTTACGTACGCACGAGGTGACGAGAGTCCGTGCGTAGCTACTACTATGCTTAAGTCCGGGTAGTCTAGGACCCAAAAGCATGCTTCACTTGTAATACTTTAACCTTTTTGTCAATCTAAAATGCTTAAATCATATCGAATTGGTAAAAGAATTTCTAAAGGAATTAAACATCATTTTCTTGACCGTTACAAAGAAGTTGTCATTTCTTTGGATAGTTATTTCCCTGATGAATTCTTGATTGACTGTTTGGTGTGTTTATTTATATTTGACCGCGTTGCATCTATGATTCGCGAGCGGGTAATAGATGCATCTATGGTTCGCGCCATTCGACCCTCTGGCAGTGCTCAATTTAAATATTGTTGGTTCGGGCTGTACGACCTCGGCATGATTTGCGCATGCTTGTATTGCTTAACTTGTAGTTTTATAAATGATGATATTGCTTCCCTGGCTTGAGGTAAATGTATAAATGATGAAAATAAATTTGGAAATTCCCTATTAATAAAAGAATTGTTTACTTGCTTCATACTATTGAGTTACAACCATTTTAATAAAAATTCTCGATTTTCTATATTATCGGTACATTGTTGGACCACTAGTAAGTGTCAAAGTCGACCTCTCGTCACTACTTCTTCGAGATTAGACGGGATACTTACTGGGTACGCGTTGTTTTCGTACTCATACTACACTTGTTTTGCATTTTTGTTGCACGGGCATATGTATGACTAGTGGCCTAGCCAAGCGCAGCGGCATGTTTGATATGGAGACATAGGTGAGCTGCACCTCTTAAGACGACCCGCAGCCGGCAGAGTCTCCTTCAGAGTACGGTATTGCATTTTCCTTTCTGTCCACTTGTATTCCGGAAAGTTATTGTATTACATCTAGTTTTTCCTAGAAATTGTTCATGCACTTGTGACACCGGGTTCTGGTGTAATTATGGGATTATTCAACAGTTAAATTTTGTAAAGACATCGTTATTTATTCGGCGAAGTTTATTATTTATTGTTTTATGTTTAAAAGAAATAATTTCAAAAAAATATTAAAACGAGAAATTACTAGTTATTTGGTGTTGGCTTGCCTGACAGTGGTGTTCGGCGCCATCACGACCCTTAGCGGATTTTGGGTCGTGACAATTTCGGACCCTTATTTGTACTATTCTAGTAGCTAGTGTACTTGTGATACCGAGTCCAGGGTTGTATCAGACGTTCGGCTGTTTTAGCTTCCGCATTTTACTTTGGATTATTGCAGTTATTTCAGTTCTTTCTCATTAATTAATTTTAGCTGTCAAAAATGGATAAAATATTCTAATGTTGGCTTGCCTAGCAAGTGAAATGTTAGGCGCCATCACGGTTCCGACGGTGGGAATTCCGGGTCGTGACAAGTTAAGCACCAAATTCTCCTTTTTTCTTAAATAAATGTGTGCTGCGAGTACACCCCTCATTGTATTACTTAAATAAAGTTTTAGTATATTCTGATAAGTACAATACGAGAATATAAGTATGGTACTATCTTATTGATATTTCCAGGATCTTATAAAGCAAAAATATACTAGCTTCTTCCTTTCCACACTAACTTTTAGTAGATCATTCAACTCTTCTATAACATAAAAATTAGCTATGAAATTACAAAAGTAATCACTGTTAAATGCATTCAGTAGTAGCCTACAAGATAACCTTTCTGCTTAGTTCTAACACGTAGCAATAAAGTTAACTATAAGAAAACTTAACTTTCAAAGGAAACATCCTATAAGGTTATTCAAAATGTCTAAGAGCTCCTTTATAAATAACATCATATTATACCACCGTCTGTCTAGATAAGTTTAATAAGCTTAACCAAAGACTTAAGAATCTAAAATCGGAAAAACACTAAGAGTAATGATATCATTCAGTTATATTAGGACTGTTTAGTACCTTTTCTTAATTTATTTATTAAAAAAATCTCTAGTAAATGTTAGTTTATTTCCTATGGTTAACTTAACTAGATTTGGTGTATACATCGGGCGTGGGTAAGTTTTTAGCTTCTCTTCCTTATAAGTACTTTTTGAAACCTTGACCAAGCACAAATTGCTGTTCTAATATTGTTTATTTTTTTAAAAAAAATTTGATTATTCAAACACAAATTGTTACTCTAGAAAATTAAATTTTCATAAAATAATTTTGATAAAACTTAGTTTTCAAAATAAACGAATTCTGTAAGCTTGCGCAATTAATGACTAAATATATTTATAACCAGTACATTGCCTTTGCTTTGTTTTACCTGTCACATCATATAATTTTTGCTGTAGAAAAGTTTTTAATGAAAAGATGATAAATCACTATGCTTTGATCTCAGATCAACATTTTACATTACAATAAATAAATAAATAAAAATATAGAGTATTGAAAGTTCTCTGTTCTCTATTTCCTATCGGAATAAGAATTTTTAAAGGTACTAAAGACTCCTAGAAAGCATATGACTAATTTTATACGTATTAATATGATTAAAATAAATTTTTATTTAGATGGTGTCGTCTATATAAATATTTTTCTTCCATACTGTATAATTTTTCGCTAAGCATGCATTAATACCAAGAGACTGTAGTTATTTTGAAGTAAATTTCCATGTGACTTTAGGTCTATATAGTCCTTTTTTTTTTTTTTTTTAACTCTATCACACCTACAAATGATGCATTTGGAAGTCAAGCGACCTGTTTTTATTTTATCCTCAATATTCTACTTGCACCTTTTGGATAATTTGATTTTGTAATCATATCTAATCTTTATAATCTCTCATCTATCTTAGCTTCATATCTCTACAACAATTACCTCGTGGACGTTTTGCATTTTAGCAGTCTAACATTCACTCTCATATAATATTGCTTATCTTGTAAATATTCTACTTCTAACATTCACTCTCATATAATATTGGTTTTCTTGTAAATATTCTACTTTTTACCTTGGTAGCTGTTACATGGTCAAATTTTTTTTGTTTTAACACTGCATGGCAGTCACACAATAATGACTCAGCCCGCTTCCTTTTTCCCTCACATTTTGGTTTGACACTTAGAATATAACAACATATAGAAATTAGACAAGGCACACAATTACAAAATTTTTTTCTCAACTTTGTATTAAACTCGTGCTACAAATAATAAATACAAACAACCTTACAAAAAGATAGCCAAGACAACCAACTCTCTACCTTTGATAAGTCTGCCAAGCCTATACATATATGCACACGTTTTTGGCATCTGCCTTATCCTAAACTAGCAGTTGACATCCCCAACTGAAAAGGATTTCAAACGTTTGATTTTCAAAAGGACAACTGCCCAAGACCCACGTAGCCACTCTTGCTGAAAATAAGAAACTGCCCAACTGCCTTGCATGAGCATGGCACATGGGCGCATCCTTTGAATTTTGGTGCCAACATGCTAAATCTTGTCATGCCTTCATGCCATACCAATGTGCAGCATGCCTTCCACGTATATCTGCCAGTTTGCATGCCCAGCTCATCCATGACACTGCCTTTCCTGCACCCTTCTGCCTTGCCACGCCCTGCCTTAGCTTTTCCAAGCCTGGCTACGCTTTTTTTTCCCGTTGCCATTGCCTTGCCACGGACAAACCAATGCCATGGTCTTGTCATGTCTTGGCACCTAAGCCACATGCCGTAGTGACACCGTCCATGCCCATTAACACCTGCCTATGTCGGACAGTCTTGTCAACATGATGCCACAACTATCATAGGACTGTGATGAGGTCCATCATGTAAATCCCTCGTCACACCCATGCCATGTTCGATTAATCAAGCCGAGGGGCTAACAAACTTCCCCCACCAGATGAGCTCGTCCCCCTCGACAAGGAAGAATCCAGATATGCCTTGATTTGATCCTGAAATTGCCTTAGAGATGGTCCTTTCTCCCAAGTTGCATCACACTCCTGCTTACCCATCCATTGAACCAGGAACTCTGTCTGCCTGCTCTTTTTTGCTTTGACACATCGTACGTGTGATGACCCTACAGGTCATCTTTTGTTTTAGAAGTTAAATTTGCATCCCGAGTCCTTGAAAATCTCTTTTTGTCTCACCTCAATTTGCGTGCGCAGTCCAGACGCGTTTCCGAGAAGCTTTTATGTGAAATTTTAGAAAAATAATAAAATTGGTCTTTAAAATTGGTTAAAGTTGACTTTGGCCAACATTCTTGACAAACGGACCTGGACCCGTGATCAGACGGTCCCGTAGGGTCCGTAGTAAAATATGGGACTTGGGCGTATGCCCGGAATCGAATTTTGAGCTCCCAAGCCCGAGAAAAGAATTTTTAAAGAAAATTGTTTGCTGGAAAATATAAAGGCTTTTTGAAATGAATGATGCATTTTCTTGATGGTATCGGGCCCGTATCTTGGTTCCGGAGCCCGGTACAAGTTTAAAATAATAAATAAGCCAAACATGTGAAATTTGGTAAGAATCGGAATTGGTTTGGTATAAATCGGACCTATAGTTGAGAAAATGGAAATTTCAATGTTCTTGGGTGATTTCATGAATTTGAGGTTAAATTCATAATTGTTGATGTTATTTTGATGATTTATCGCACGAGCAAGTCCGTATGATATTTTTAGACTTGCGTGCATGTTTGGCTTGGAGCGCCGAGGGCTCGGGTGAGTTTTGGATTGGCTACGGAGTGAATTTGGACTTAGGAAAATTGTTGCATGTTGCAGATCTGGTATTGGCCTCTGATCTTGCAATTGCGAGATCAGGGATCACAATTGCGAAGTCTTCTAGGATGGAAATTGCGAAGGGCTGATCGCAATTGGGAGATAAGCCCTGGCCAATCGTGCTCGCATTTGCGAGCATTTATTCGCAAATGCGAAGACCTCGGCAAGTCCCCAGTTGTCGCAAATGCGACAATTTCTTCGCAATTGCAAAGATAGCAGGGTCCTAAATGGTTCGCAATTGCGAACCCCTTGTCGCAATTGCGACATCTGAGACCTGTAAGTGGGATTTCAGACGGGATTCTTCTTCATTTTTACAACTTTTCAAAACCTAAACATCACATAGGCGATTTTCCAAAGAGAGATTCTTCCCCAAATCATAGGTAAACAACTTCTAACTTGTTTTCTTCAATCTATAACATCTTTTTAAATGATTTCACTTCAAAATCTAGGATTTTTCATGGGAAATTGGGTGTTTTTAGGTAGAAGTTAGGATTTTCAAATTTTGGGGATTTGGACCTCAATTTGAGGTCCGATTTCAAAACTAATTACTTATTTGAGTTCGTGAGTGAATGGGTGATCGGGTTTTGGTTCGAACTTCGGGTTTTGACCAAGCGGGCCCGAGGTCAATTTTTGACTTTTTGGGGAAAACAATGGGAAAACTATTTTCATGCATTAAAATTGGTTTATTTAGCATTCATTGATATCGTTAAGTAATTTGTGGCTAGATACAAGCGAATTTGGAAGTGGAACCGAGAGGTAAAGCGGTAGTAGAGGCTTAATTTGTCCGTGGAATCGAGGTAAGTGTTTGGCTTAACCTTAGCTTGAGGGAATAGGAGTTATGGTCTATTTGCTATGTGTTTGTATTGAGTACTACATATAGGTGTGGTGACGAGTATCTATACGTTGGTGTCAAGCATGCCCGTGAGTCTTATACCATGATTGTTGTGACTCTATTATGTACCGATCATGCTCAAATTGATGATTATTAATGTTGAACAAAGCTTATGAAAGTTTCTTGGTAATTGACTATTGTTGAGTATTGACTCAAATTGAAGTTTCATTTTATAAAGAGATTGTTGAAACGAGATTGGTTATAGTTGAATCCCTTGCCGGGACGTTTGTTGATTCCCTTGCCGGGATAATATTGTTGATATTGTTGATTCCCTTGACGTAATATTATTGTTGATATTGTTGACTCCCTTGCCGGGACATATTGTTATCTGTTGTTTGGGTGAGGAAGAGTGTAAAGCACGAAGGGTGATGCCATGCATGATATTGTGAGAGAGTGTAAAGCACGAAGGGTGATGACATGCCGATATTATGAGTGTTAATGCACGAAGGGTGATGCCGTGCCGATATTGTGAGGAATAATGCACGAAGGGTGATGCATTGCCATGATTATGTGAGGTAATGCACGAAGGGTGATGCCGTGCCGATTCTGTTGATTCATATGGTGAGGACGAGAGTAAAAGCACGCAGGGTGATGCCGTGCATGTGTTACCGTTTCATTATTCTTGCTAATTTATATATGATGTTCATTATGCTTCCTTATTGATGCTTCCTTATTGGTTTACTGTTAGAATCTGATATTCCCCGCAGCATGTCCCCTTCCCACCTTATTCTGTTGATTTATGTTATCATGTTTCTGCTTGTATCTGAATTATCGCATAGGTATATATGATTGTTGTGTCCTAGCCTCGTCACTACTTCGCCGAGGTTAGGTTCGACACTCACTCAGTACATGGGGTCGGTTGTACTGATACTGCACTCTTTTGTGCAGATTTCGGTATCGGACCCAGTGAGTAGCTGAGGTAGCTGCCTTCAGTCCAGGGAGACCAAGGTAGATCTACTGGCGTCCGCAGAGTCTAAAGTCCCCGTTCCCTGTTTAGCTTTTCTGCTGTCTCTTTTCATTCCGAGAATAATTGTACTTTTCTTTCCAGACTTGTATTTGTAGTAATCCACCCCTACCGGGCTCTGTGCATCTCTACAACATTATTGACTTTTTTTTTGTTTAGAGATCACAAGTTTTGCATTCACGTTATTGATTTTTGTTGTACAATGATTATATATATATATATATATATATATATATATATATATATATATATATATATATATATCCTTGACTTCTACTCTTAATATCTTCTATTGTCTTTGCTAAGTTCATAAATTTGTGACATCAGATTCGTTGGTAGACATGTATTGGAGTATTTGGATTTATTTTAACTCTTCCGCACTTATCATCTATCTAACTTTAGTTTCTGTTTATAATTTTTTGGGTTGATTGTTATTGAGTAGAACCGTAATAGTTGGCTTGCCTAGCTTTCACGAGTAGGCGCCATCACGATTCCCGAGGGTGGAAATTCCGGGTCGTGACAGTACGGTGATCCAAAATCTTCTCAATAGTCTCCTCAAATTGCTTGCGCTCTACTAGAGGAGCATGTTTTGGCACCACCCTTGTAGGATCCTCAACATCTTCATGAAACTGTATCAGGAAACTCACAAGAAAAGTTGGGTGAATTTTGAGACATTTAAGCCTATTCAGCCTGTAGGCTACTTCACCCAACTACTTTATAACTTCAAATTGGACATCATACTTTGGAATTATCCCACGATGAGGCGTCTTGCTACTGATTTTCTTCCAAATCTGTGGAATAAGCTTCAGCAACATCTTTTCACCAACATTGAACTCCAAAGGCCGCCTTTTCTGTCAGCATTTCTTTTCATTCTTTTAGCCGCTCTTGTCAAGTTGTCTCGCGCCTCAGCTAGCGACTCATGCTTGTTGCGAGCATATCTAGGAAGCAGGGCACTTGCCCTTTGATTCCAACTGTGTGTCAGGCTGTCTTCCCAACACTATCTCAAAAGGACTCATTTCAGTTGTCGAAGACATGTACAAGTTGTAACAAAATTATGCACTGTCTAGTAACTCAACCCAATTTCTCTGATTAGCAGTCATATAATGCCTCAAGTACTCTTCAAGCATATGCTTGATACGTTCGGTATGTCTATTAGTTTGTGGGTGATTTGCAATCGAGAATTTCAAATCAGTCCCCAAAAATTTGAACAAAGAGTCCAAAATCGGCCAGTAAATCTTGGATCCACGATCACTCACAGTATCCCTTGGAACCCCAAAGTGTTTCACAAAATGCTTGTAGAATAATTCAGCAGCTACTTCAGAAGAACAAATAGTTGGAGCAACAACGAAAATTCCATACTTTGAGAATCTATCCACCACCACCATAATTGATGCTTTGCCATTAACTTTTGGAAGCCCGCTGATAAAGTCTATAGAAATAGAAGCCCACAGACACATCATATAGGCCTCAACGTCATCTTCCATCTTCTGCCAAAAGTAATTCTGGGACAGCAATTCCAACATCCTTTCAACACCCGAATGACCAACATAAGAAATATCATACGTCTCCTTTAGAAGTGAACGACGCAATCCAACATCTTGAGGAACCACAATTCTCCCTCCTTTGTAGTGCAACAGATCGTCCTCGATCCAAAACCATCTAACTATCCCGTCTTTCACTTGATCCATTAATTTCACATACCATGGATCTTTCACATCACATTACTTGATTGTATCCAGAAAATCAGATTCAATTCGAGTAAGTGCAAAAGTTGCAGCAAATACCTCTTTGCGACAAAGTGTATCGGCAACCTGATTTTGTCTTCCAGGTTTGTACACCCATGCGAAGTCATATTCAGCGAAGAATTCTTGCCACCGGGCCTGCTTCAGACTCAATTTCTATTGACTTTTAAAGTATGTATTAGCCACGTTGTCTATTCACACAACTTTGTTTCCAGCAAATAGACTCTCCAAACTTGAAGGCAATAAATTGATGCAACCATCTCTTTCTCATGTGCAGAATAACGTTGCTCCGTAGTGTTCAACTTTCTGCTTTCAAATTCAACCGGATGATCCTCGTGGACCAACACACCGCCAATAGCATAATCTGAAGCATCGATGAGTACTTCAAATGGTAAGTCATAATCCGGTAGCTTCAAGATTGGTTCAGATGCAATGGACTTCTTCAATGCATTGAAAGCCTTGTCACACGAATCCGACCAAACCCTTTTGACATTCTTTTTCAGCAAATCCGTCAAAGAAGCAACCCTTTTTGGATAGCCTGCAATGAACTTCCAGTAATAATTTGCCAAGCCCAAAAATGATTTTAGTTCCTTTACCCATCTAGGTGATTTCCAATCAACTATTGCTTGCACCTTCTTTGGGTCCATCCGCACTTGTTTTTCACTAACCAAATGGCCAAGAAACTTTATTTCGCGACTTGCAAATTGACATTTCTCCATCTTGACATAGAGTTGATAGGCTCTAAGTCTTTCCAGCACTTTCCTTAAGTGATACAGATGATCGTCAAGGGTCCGAATTACATGACTATGTCGTCTAAGTAAACAACTACAAAGTCATCAAGATACTCGTAAAGAACATTGTTCATTAAATTACAGAAAGTTGCCGGTGCATTAGTTAAGCCAAAAGGCATTACAAGAAATTCAAAGCTACCATATCTAGTTACAGAAGTGATCTTAGGGGCATCCGACTCGACAATCCTAACTTGCCAATAGACTGACCTTAGGTCTAACTTAGTAAAATAATTAGCCTTCGTGAGCCTGTTCAGCAGATCTTGAATCAAAGGGATCGGGTACTTGTTTTTGACAATCACTTTATTCAGCACCCTATAGTCAACACTCATCCGCATCGTACCATCCTGCTTTTTCTAAAACAAAATAGGAGCACCATATGGAGCCTTCGATGGTTGAATCAACCCAACATCAAGCAACTCAGACAATTGCTTCCTTAATTCGGTCAGTTGCATAATCGACATGTGGTAAGGAGGCTGCGCATGCGGCAGTGATCTAGGAATAAGTTCAATCCTGTGATCAATCTCCCTCATCGGTGGTAACTCCCTAGGCAATTCTAGAGGCATCACATCTTTGAATTCTTTCATCAAATCTGCAACACAATCTGCACATCTGGCTTGACTTCAACGAGTGCAGCGAGGTAAGTCTCCTCACCCCTCGTCCAACCTTTCTCAAATGAAATGGTAGAAATCAAAGCAGCTATCCCATCGTTCTTTCTTTCATCCCCATAGGGCCGAATACCTTTCACAAAGTCGGGGTTTGTCTCCTACATGAACATAAGTCCATCCAAATGAGGAATTGGAGCGACTTTGTTGTTCTTCAGAAAATCAATTTCCAACAGCACATTGAAGTCATCCAATGGCACAACAGTCATGTTGAACTTTCTAGACCAATGGCCAAATATCATCGGGACATCTAGCGCCACCTCATAGCCAGGTTGCGCCTTTGAGTTCACAACCTTATCTTCATCGGACACTTTGTCACTTGCAGCCCATACTCTTGAATAATTTTGAAGGCAATAAAGGTATGCATGGCTCCGATATCAACAATGGTCACGTCACTCTTGTATTCGATTTTCAAATCCACATACATTAGTGTGGAATAAACATCGGCCAAATCATACCCCGCAGTATTCACGTATGAAACTTCTGCCTTGGTAACATTTTCTTTATCATCCGCCATAGTTACACAAGCCAAAGTGTCAACAGCTGCAACAGACTCACATAAGCAGCAACTTCCTACCCCTTTCCTTGTTTCTCCTCTTCAACAAGAAGAGCATTTATCTTTGCTTGATTTGGACAATTTCGCGCATGATGTCCAGGTTTTTGACATGTCCAGCAAATCTTTTCACCACTCGTTGGCCTATTTGTTATTGACGAAGAAACATCCATCTTCCTGTTGCCTTTGTCATTTACATATTGTTTATGATTGTTCCTTCTTCTAGTCCTTGCTCTTCTCATTTTTCTTTGTCTTAGAAGAAGAGGAAGGATCAAAATTAAACCAGTTGAGTGAAAATCCACCAATGCGTCCGTTTCCGCAATTGCACTAGGAAGATCTTTAACTTTCTGCCTACAAAATTTTGCAACTTATCCTCATCAGACATGTTTTGGATGTCCAGCAACAAGGATGAAAAATCCTTCACATAGTCTCGAATAGAACTAATCCTTCTTAACTGCTTCAAGCGATCCTTAGCAACCCAAGACGAGTTGCTAGCCAAGAACTTATCCCTCAACGCGTTACGAAGTTTTTCCCAAGTATCAACCTTGGTCCTGCAACACGTTCATCGTGTGCGTGTTTCGGACGCCATAACAATACTGCATCTCCTCTGAAATATCACACCTCCATGGCCAGTTTGTCCTTCTTCGAGACATAAGCACTGAAGAAGTAATGCTCCAAGTCCCGCAAGAAGTTTTTGAGTTCTTTGGCACCTCTAACGCCATCAAATGCCTTTGGCTCTAGAATCTTAATTTTGGTATGTTCTTCACATCCTTGGGGCATATTTGCAACAACCCGTCGTAGGATCTGAATTTCCATTTTAAGATCCTCGTTTTCCTTCTGTAACTTTTCCAACTGTTCTGCAGCATTTTTGTGGAAAACCTGCAATTCCACCAGTCGGGTATCAATACTCTCAAGAACGTGTTGAAGTTCTGTGTTAACACCATGGATATGCGTCAAAATATTCACCAGATTCACAACATCATCAGTTATTCCCACCATCGCCTCCAACTTCTGAAGTCTTTCACAAGTTCTGTATTTTCAACCATGATAATTCCAAGATCTTGTCTACATTGCTCTGATAATAGTTGTTACAAGGTCAATTTTTTTCGTTTTGACACTGCACGATAGTCACACAATAATGACTCAGCCCCCTTCGTTTTTCCCTCACGTTTTGATTTGACACTTAGAATATAACAACATATAGAAATCAAACAAGGCACACAGTTACAGAAATTTCTTCCCAACTTTATATTGAACTCGTGCTACAAAGAACACATAAAAATATCCTTACAAAAAGATAGCCAAAGACAACCAAGTCTCTGCCTTTGTCAAGTCTGCCAAGCCTATACATATAGGCACACGTTTTTGGCATCTTCCTTATCCTAAACTAGCAGTTGACATCCCCAGATGCAAATGATTTCAAACATTCGAATTTCAAAAGGACAATTGCCTAAGACCCACATAGCCACTCTTGCTGAAAAATAGGAAACTGCCCAACTGCCTTGCATGTGCATGGCATATGGGCGCAACCTTTGAATTTTGGCGCCAACATGCCAAATCTTGTCATGCCTTTGCACCATGCCAATGTGCAGCATGCCTTGCCAGCATGTCTGCCAGTCTGCATGCCAGCTCGCCCATGACACCGCCTTGCTTGTGCCCATCTGCCTTACCACACCCTACCTTAGCTTGCCTTGTCTTTTCCATCCCTTGCTATGCTTTTGCTACCCGTTGCCTTTGCCTTGCCATGGCCACGCCAATGCCATAGTCTTGTCATGTTTTAGCACCTAAGCCACATGCCGTCGTGCCACAGTCCATCTATCAACACCTACCCATGCTGGACAATTTAGTCAACATGATGCCACATCTATCATAGGACCGTGCCGAGGTCCATCATGTAAATCCCTCGTTACACCCATGCAAACAGTAGCCATCCTACTATTACATAATACTTCGATAGCACTTCTCATGTTCAACCATTCGTTTTTTTATTCTACGCTTATTACTTTCATCAATCATTCCTTTGTCATGGAATAATTAATGAGACAAGTTAATTATCTGAACTATTCGCGTTTAGCTACTAAAATCCCATCTAACCTCATCTTCACTTCACGCTTTTATGTTGACTAAATTACTGCAATGCATATATTCAGTCTTACCTTTACTTATCTTAAAACCTTTTACTCTCTAGAAAGCTTTTTAATAGTTCAAGCTTTTGGTTGCATTCTTGCTAGTTTTATCAATTTATACAGTATCGTTAGCAAATAGCGTACACCGTGAAACGTCATCTTGTATTATGTTGATTAGCTCATCCACAACTAGAGTAAATAACACTACTAGAAAATGGCTATTTTGCGACTGCAAAAACAGTCAGAAAGTGGCCAGAATATGCTAATTTTCGACTACATTCAGACCGAAAAGTCGTAGTCGCAAAATAGCTGGTCTGAAATACTTTGCGACCGAATCCGTCTGTAATTTGCGACTACAGCGGTCGCTAAGGCAAAATAGAAAAACGACTAATAAATGTGGTAAAGTTTCTGACCGTCGCAGCCGCAAACAGGTTAAATTAAATTAATTTTATATTAACTTTCCCACTACTTCGGTCGCAAACGGTATATATAATTATAATAATATTTCATTTTATTTGATTTTTCCCACTATTGTGGTTGCAAATCTACTTTAAAATTATTTATTTATTGTTCTGACTACCGTGGTCGCAAATTTAATTTAAAACTATTTATTTATTTGTATTTACGACTACAGTAGTTGCAGATGTTCCTGAATCTGGAATATTTTGATGCATTTTGCAACTATTATGGTCGGAAATAAGTCAGAAAACTGGGAATTTTTGGCCACATTCTAGCTCTTTTAAAGCAATACCACCTACTTGAAACGACCCGACCGGTCGTTTTGAGCTTTTGCACTTTGATCGCCAGTTCTCGGGCATGGCTTGCCCCGTGTGACGTATTATGACTTATGTAAATTGTTGGTTTTGGTTTTCAGGGTAATCGGAATGCATTTTGGAAGTTCGTGGAAGGTTTAGGCTTGAATTGGCGAAATTGAAATTTTGGCGATTTTCGGTTGGTAGGAGAGATTTTGATATAAGGGTCGGAATGGAATTCCGAGAGTTGTAGTAGCTTTGTTGTGTCATTTGGGATGTGTGTGCATAATTTCAGGTTATTCGGACGTGGTTTGGTTGGGTTTTTGATCAAAAGCGAAATTCAGAAGTTTTTAGAAACTTAGGCTTGAATACGAGGTGTTTTGGTTGATTTGATGTTGTTTGAAGTGTATTGATGATTGGAACAAGTTTGAATAAGGTATTAGGTTATGTTTGTGCTTTTGGTTGAGGTCCCGGGGGCCTCGGGGAGATTTCGGGTGGTTAACAAAGAGGTTGAGGTGTTATTGTAGCTGTTGAGATTGCTGCTTCTGGTGTTTTCGCACCTGCGATTTGGGCACCACAAGTGAGGCGCCGCACATGCGGAAGAGGAGCCGCAAAAGCAAATTTTTGAGAATTTTCTGGGAACCGCAGATGCGGTGAGGGACCGCACCTGCGGAGTCGCAGGTGCGGATGGCTTATCGCAGATGCGATTTTTAGGCTCTTAAGTGAGTTCCGCAGAAGCAGTAAGGGTGACCGCATTTGCGATGTCGCAAATGCGGGAAATGTGTCGCAGATGCGGTTTTGGTAATTTAAGTGAGGACCGCAGATGCGGTGGTCTTGACCGCAGATGCGGTACCGCAGAAGCGGAATTTGGGCCGCAGATGCGGAAATGTCTGGGCAGAAAGTATATATTGCCCCTTCGCGATTTTGAGAGGGTTTTCACCATATTTCATCCGGGAGAAAGCTTGGGAGAGCTAATTGAAGAGGGAATTCAAGAGGATTTCATGGAGGTAAGATTTTTGGACCCTAAACTTGTTTCTATGATGAATTTTAAAATTTGTAAGCTTGAAATCCATGGAAAATCAGTAGCAAAAATGGGTAATTAGGGCTTGAGATTTAAGAGATCTTTGAGTGGGCATTTGAGGGGCCATTTGAGATTTTGATGTTCTTGATATGTATGAACTCGTGAGAGGATGATGATTCCATTGATGTTAATTTTATCGGATTTCGAGATGTGGGCCAGGGGGCCGGGTTTGAGCAATTTCGGGATTTTGATGTTAAATTGGATATTTTCGAGTGGGCTTCGTTCCCTTAGCATATTTTAATGATTATGTACTGATCGTGGCTAGATTCGGAGCATCCGGAGGTCGATTAGTGCGGGCGAGGCATCGCGGGCTAGAGTTTGGACCGGATCGAGGTGAGTAGTGGTTGTAAATGATGTTCTGAGGGTTTGATAACCCGGATTGCACATCGTAGTGCTATATTGAGGTGAGGCACACGCTTGATGACGAGCGTGGGGTCGTGCACTATTGGGGACTGTGACTTGGTCCGTCCCGATTTATGATTTTACCGCGTATTTGACTGAAATCTATTTGTTATCATCATTATTTGGGCTGAATGCCATATTTGGGTTCGTGCCAACTATTTGGACCCTTCGGGGATCTTTGTTGATATTTCCTCACTGTTTTGACTTTATACTTGAACTCAGTCATGTTATTTTCTACTGTTTTCAAAACTCAGCCATGTTCACTCAGTTTTAATACTCAAATGATATTTAAATGATGTTTTGGGCTGAGAAACACTGTTTTACTATTGCCCGAGAGGCTTATGTGATTTTTGACTGAGTAAGGCCGAGGGCCTGTGTTGTGAGGATATTTTTTGGGCCGGGCTGCATGCCGCGGTGGTGATACACTGATTTTTGATTATGAGGCCGAGTCCCTGAGATTTGTACGCCACGAGGTGGCTTGATATTGATATGAGGTCGAGGACCTGTTTATGATGCCACGAGATGGCTTGATATTGCGCTTGGGCCGTAAGGGGCCCCTCCAGGAGTCTGCACACTACCAGTGAGCGTGGGTACCCGTTGTGATGTGAGTTATAGCCCGAGGGGCTGGTATTGTTCCCTGTGATTGCCCGAGGGGCTGGTACTATTCTGAGATATTGCCCGAGGGGCGAATTTGTTGACATTGTGCCCGAGGGGCGAACCTTATGTGTGTATCTGTTTAATTACCTGTCATTTACCTGTTTAGTTGTGTAACTGTGCCCGAGGGGCGGATTCTCTATGCTTATCTGTTCTAGTTGTTTTGCACTCAATTGCTTAACAGTTGAAAAGCCATTTTTGAAGAAGTTTTAGACTGAGCTAAGATGTTTTTAGAGGTTTCACAGCTTCATTGATTTCTTACTGGTTTTGTAATACTTCAGTACGACATGTTGATGCACTTTTCGTGATTTCTTATCACTCTGTCTTTATTTATGATTATTACTCACTGAGTTGGAAGTACTCACTTTACTCCCTGCACCATGTGTGCAGATTCAGGTATCTTCTGAACCCGGTAGCGGGTATTGGTTGATCGGAGGCAGAGTCATCGGAGTTTAGCAAGATAGCTGCCAGCGTCTGCATCACTGCTTTTCTCCCTCTTTATTCTATCAGTTTGTACTTAGTAAATTTCAGGCCTTGTTAGTGGTATTTAGACCTTAGTAGATGCTCATGACTAGTGACACCCCGGTTTGGGCTGTGTTGGGTTGTACTTCCGCATTGTTATGATATTATATGCTACTTAGTACTATTAAATCATATTTTTGTCAGTTTTATTGCTGTTTAGTTGTTTGACTTCGAATTGGAATTGTATCGGCTGGCCTTGTCTTTACGAGAGGCGCCATCACGATCGGGTTTGGGTTTAGGGTCGTGACAAGTTGGTATCAGAGCGTAGGTTACAAAGGTCTCACGAGTGATGAGCAGGTTTAGTAGAGTCTCGCGGATCGGTACGGAGACGTCTGTACTTATCCTCGAGAGGCTGCAGAACCTTTTGGAAAACTCCATATTCTTGAAATTCTTATCGTGCGTCTTTGATTCAGCTTGAAATGTAAATCTTGAAATTCCTTCCACGCATTCGTATCCGCGAACGAGCGCTCAGTATCAGATGTGCATTGATGGCTTGTGATTCCCTGATCGAGGGGCGAGATGTGATCTCTGTGTGTTGATGTTGGGCCAGTCTAGAAAGACTTGAGGCCAAATTGTTACCTATAGCTCGAGCCCTGAGCGGTTGCTTGCGTGAGCATGTGTTTCTGGATCTATATGTGCTGTTGTGCCCCTATTAAAAGAAGTAATGACTGGTTAGTACGTGATGAGGGTGATGTGACTGCGAGATGTGATCATATGATTTGGAAGCGATGAGAAGGGTCTGCTGGAGGATAGATGATCTATTAGGTGTTTGATTTCCATTGTGATTGGATGTATAGCCCCGAGTTATGGGTGTGTGAAGAATCTTTTCATGTTTCCTAGTTGGGAGTGAAGTAAATTTCATGTTTCGGTGTGAGTTCAGACTCAGGAAGACTAAGTGACTGCGTAATGGTTATGACAGTGGAAGGTATATATAAATATTAGTTTAAGGCAAAGTTGGTGGGTTATCTCCTGCGAAGTGTTCTGGAGTTGTGTGATCCTTATGTTATCGGTTAGAAGATCCCATTTACAAGTGAAATATATGTGTGAATTTAATTTGGGTCTCTTAAGAGAGTGGGTCTAATTGTTACGAGAGTAAATACGAGATTTGCAGAAGATATGAAGTACCAGATGGTCTGTGTTCCACGAGCTTATGAAGGGTTGAGTAAATCTCACTATGGTATTATGGCAGCAATAAAGTATATGCGTTATGAATTATGGTATGTGTTTTGATCTATGGCTTCAAGCCAAGTGGGGGAGTCTGCTATTGAATAGTTGATTGCACGGTTATGTGCTATAATGATTCCAGTTCGAGGCGTATTTGTGAATTAGTTATGGCTCGAGTAAAGGAAATTTCAACAAAGGTTATGTTATGCTTTATGGGTGTACGAGAATCGGGGAATGACTTGAGTTGTTGTTGGTAAGGAATGCCCGGTGCATAGGGCAGGAAGTTGCTTGGTTTTATTGGAATGAAGTTACATTCTGCAGTGTCAGAGTGCTAATGAAGCACAGGTTGTTCGGTTCATTTAATCAATCAAACTGCGGTTTGAGTAGAGTGGATGACTCTAGAGAATGGTTCCATTGTGTTCAAAATTTTACATGCAATAATTGGAGGCTTTTAAGTTGCACTTGTGGCTAGCAACTGAGTTTTCAGTGGGAGATGGCAAGACTTGTGGTATTTTCTATATTAATTATGGGATTCTATATATCAGAATCGGGAAGGTGAAGGTAATGGCTTTGGATTCGCAGTAAGTCCTTTCAAGGTAGGTATCTTGAATGTGGTGCTTTTTGGAATATTTAAAAGAGTATTCAGCGGGTTGTGAGCCTTAGGCCGTGTGGTATTATGCTTGGGTCTCGTGTGGTAAGTTTGGGTTGAGGACATGTGATGTTATAGAGAGAAGGAGTATCAAGTGAAGGTAAATCAGAAGGGAGCTCGGATAGATGGGATAGCTTGGTAGTAGGCCAGATCGGTATGGTAAAGATATGATTAGTTCTTTGGGTGTTTACGAGGTAATGAGTTTCTACATGTATTTCGCGGTAATGCTCTTGGGTTTTAGTGGCCTGCGTAGGTTGGTTGAGCTAGGAGGATTCAGTTCTGACAGGCTTGTTTGTGCAAAGGGGAGTCGGAGAGTTCTTGTTGTTTTCTACCATGGCTAGAGATGTATATTTCTGCTGGCATGTGGAGCATGGGATATATAGTGATTTTCTCCTAGATGGGATCAAATGGAAAGTTTTGGTTAGTTGAGTACATAGTTGCTTGTGGCTCGGAAGAGATATGAAGTTCTCACGTTCTCCTAGGATGGTATGGTATATGCAGTATGTTGTGGAGGATTGAGATTTGCGTGTGTAAGGTTATGGTTCAGTTCTGAACAGGAGGTCATAAAATCCTTAGGCAGCACGGGCAGTTTTAGATAATCAGAGAAATGAGCTTCAGATGATTAGGGGAATGGTCTTCAGATGATTAAGGAAATGGTATTGCTAGTTGGAGGTATTTTGATGAGGGTATATGTTTCAGAAAAAGGCAATGTTAATAAGTTGATGGTACTTCGGTAGTATTGCGGCACTTTCTTGTAGATCGACCGCTGATATTCGGGTTGCTTGGTGGTACAGAAGAATGTTAGAGTATCTCTCGCGGAATGATTGGGTGTTAAAGATGTGGTATGTATTCGGACGGTGGAATTGGGATCGGATATGGTGATTGTGTGCTGTATGGAGTTGGAGACTGGGAGTTCTTATATTCGGGCTATGTTGTGGTTGTGGGTCGTGTGTAACGGCACTGTTTAGTGACTATCGAGGTTTGGAGACCCGAGTGGATCTTTTGCTGCTTGGTATGTTAGATTTTTGGATGTGATATTGGGGATAGACTGGTTGTTGCAGTGTTATGTCATTCTGAGCTATTGCGCTAAGGCGGCAATGTTGGCTATGCCGGGAATGCCACGGATTGAGTGGTGAGGTTCGACGGATTATGTTCTTTAGTAGGGGGTTTTATATTTCAAAGACCCAACGGACGACTGGGAAGGATTGTCTTTCTTATTTGGGCTCGTGATGGATGTCAGTGCAGAGGCTCCTCATATTGATCCAGTTCCGGTGGTGAGGGACTTTTCAGATGTGTTTCTTGTGGCCGGGCATGCCACCGGGCAAGGTAGTTGATTTCGGTAATGATTTGATGCCGGCCGTATCCTATGGCACCGATAGAGTTAAAGGAGTTGAGGGAGCAGTTCCAGGGTTTCCTTGATAAGGGGTCTGTTGGCAGGCCAATGTGGATGTGTGTTCTAACTTGAGTCGACTTGGTTGGCTCCGAGTTGTATTGCTAAGGGGTGTGTGATTCGATTGTTATTGAGCCTATTAGTGTTCTTAGGAGATATATGAGTTACCTTTTCGTGTTGTGGGGAATTTGGATTTGTTGGTTATAGGCACATGTGGTGCGGTGTTATTGGGGTCTCTGAGTGGAGCGAGCGGGAGGAGTATTGGATGTTGCCCGGTGAATGGCGTATCAGTTATGTCCTTTCGGGTTGTGTGGTGTTATATATTTGCTTCACTGTGGTCATCATGATTTGCTTTGGTTCTAGACATCAATTGCGTGTGGTCGTCAACTTCGAGCAGAGTGACTTGAGGTGTTTCATGTGGACCCGTGTTTGGATAGGGTCGCGCATTGCAGCGAAGTTATGTGGAGGTATGACCTTGCGGGTTGGATTCATGTGTTCTGTTTCTATGATGCGAGACGGGTTCTCAGCCTCGTGTGTGGAGGTACTGGTGAGCTTGCGGTACAACTCTTGCATTTGAGTCACTTCCATGATTTGACTATGTTCGGATTGTTCTTATTGGTGCGCGGATTGCGCAAGTTGCTACTTTAGTCTGCATTGAGGTGTCATGTCACCAGAGTGGTTGTGTTGGATTAGATGAGATCGTTGGGATCTTTAATGAATACGAACGGATTCGATTTCAGCGTGTTGGAAGGATAAATATAGAGGTTCGGCTCAGAAATTTGCTATGGTCCTCGCCAAAGGAGAAGTGGCTTCATGAATGGTTGATCTAAGAAATGGATAGCTTACTGTGTGTTTTATTTATCATTGGTAGTATATGAAAGTGTTGGAATAAGACTTTAGTGGATAAGAGGTTTCTATCGGTATTCGGTTGTTGTGTGCGGCAGTTATGATTAGAAGTTATCGCTGCAAGCGTTTGGGTTACGTGGTATGTCACGAAATTGCACCTGAGATTGCAAGTATGGGTCTTTACAGCTTGTTCGGGCTTATTCACATTACAAATGTGGGAATCTGATCGTATTGAAGATTTTAGAAGTGGAAATGTGGTTCTATGGTTTATGGGCTAGATTGGATTGTGAAACTTCAGTGACGATGTGTTATCGGACCTATATGAGATACGGTGACGTGGGATCACCCCCGGGTATGTGCATGGTAAGGTTATTCAGCAATTGGTCGGCTTTTGGAACAACTCTGGGCACGTTCGAGGACGAACGTATGTTTAAGTGGGGGAGGATGTAACGACCCGACCGGTCGTTTTGAGCTTTTGCACTTTGATCGCCAGTTCTCGGGCATGGCTTGCCCCGTGTGACGTATTATGACTTATGTAAATCGTTGGATTTGGTTTTCAGGGTAATCGGAATGCATTTTGGAAGTTCGTGGAAGGTTTAGGCTTGAATTGGCGAAATTGAGATTTTGGCGATTTCCGGTTGGTAGGCGAGATTTTGATATAAGGGTCGGAATGGAATTTCGAGAGTGGGCAGTAGCTTCGTTGTGTCATTTGGGATGTGTGTGCATAATTTCAGGTTATTCGGACGTGGTTTGGTTGGGTTTTTGATCAAAAGCGGAATTCAGATGTTTTTAGAAACTTAGGCTTGAATACGAGGTGTGTTGGTTGATTTGATGTTGTTTGAAGTGCATTGATTATTGGAACAAGTTTGAATAAGGTATTAGGTTATGTTTCTGCTTTTGGTTGAGGTCCCGGGGGCCTCGGGGTGATTTCGGGTGGTTAACGGAGAGGTTGAGGTGTTATTGCAGCTGTTGAGATTGCTGCTTCTGGTGTTTTCGCACCTGCGGTTTGGGCACCGCAAGTGCGGCGCCGCACATGCGGAAGAGGAGCCGCAAAAGTAGATTTTTGAGAATTTTCAGGGAACCGCAGATGCGGAGTCGCAGGTGCGGATGGCTTATCGCAGATGCGATTTTTAGGCTCTTAAGTGAGTTCCGCAGAAGCGGTAAGGGTGACCGCATTTGCTATGTCGCAAATGCGGGAAATGTGTTGCAGATGCGATTTTGGTAATTTAAGTGAGGACCACAGATGCGGTGGTCTTGACTGTAGATGCGGTACCGCAGAAGCGGAATTTGGGCCGCAGATGCGGAAATGTCTGGGCAGAAAGTATATATTGCCCCTTCGCGATTTTGAGAGGGTTTTCACCATATTTCATCTGGGAGAAAGCTTGGGAGAGCTAATTGAAGAGGGAATTCAAGAAAATTTCATGGAGGTAAGATTTTTGGACCCTAAACTTGTTTCTATGACGAATTTTAAAATTTGTAAGCTTGAAATCCATGGAAAATCAGTAGCAAAAATGCGTAATTAGGGCTTGAGATTTAAGAGACCTTTGAGTGGGCATTTGAGGGGCCATTTGAGGTCCGATTTTGATGTTCTTGATATGTATGAACTCGTGAGAGGATGAGGATTCCATTGATGTTAATTTTATCGAATTTCGAGATGTGGGCCAGGGGGCCGGGTTTGAGCAATTTCGGGATTTTGATGTTAAATTGGATATTTTCGAGTGGGCTTCATTCCCTTAGCATATTTTAATGATTATGTACTGATCATGGCTAGATTCGGAGCATCCGGAGGTCGATTAGGGCGGGCGAGGCATCGCGGGCTAGAGTTTGGACCGGATCGAGGTGAGTAGTGGTTGTAAATGATGTTCTGAGGGTTTGAAACCCCGGATTGCACATCGTAGTGCTATATTGAGGTGAGGCACACGCTTGATGACGAGCGTGGGATCGTGCACTATTGGGGACTGTGACTTGGTCCGTCCCGATTTATGATTTTACCGCGTATTTGACTGAAATCTATTTGTTATCTTCATTATTTGGGCTGAATGCCATATTTGGGTTCGTGCCAACTATTTGGACCCTTCGGGGATCTTTGTTGATATTTCCTCACTGTTTTGACTTTATACTTGAACTCAGTCATGTTATTTTCTACTGTTTTCAAAACTCAGCCATGTTCACTCAGTTTTAATACTCAAATGATATTTAAATGATGTTTTGGGCTGAGAAACACTGTTTTACTATTGCCCGAGAGGCTTATGTGATTTTTGACTGAGTAAGGCCGAGGGCCTGTGTTGTGAGTATATCTTTTGGGTCGGGCTGCACGCCGCAGCGGTGATACACTGATTTTTGATTATGAGGCTGAGGGCCTGAGATTTGTACGCCACGAGGTGGCTTGATATTGATATGAGGTCGAGGACTTGTTTATGATGCCACGAGATGGCTTGATATTGCGCTTGGGCCGTAAGGGGCCCCTCCAGGAGTCTGCACACTCCCAGTGAGCGTGGGTACCCGTTATGATGTGAGTTATAGCCCGAGGGGCTGGTATTGTTCCCTGTGATTGCCCGAGGGGCTGGTACTGTTCTGAGATATTGTCCGAGGGGCGGATTTGTTGACATTGTGCCCGAGGGGCGGATTCTCTATGCTTATCTGTTCTAGTTGTTTTGCACTCAATTGCTTAACTGTTGAAAAGCCATTTTTGAAGAAGTTTTAGACTGAGCTAAGATGTTTTTAGAGGTTTCACAGCTTCATTGATTTCTTACTGGTTTTGTAATACAGCATGTTGATGCACTTTTCGTGATTTCTTATCACTCAGTCTTTATTTATGATTATTACTCACTGAGTTGGAAGTACTCACTTTACTCCCTGCACCATGTATGCAGATTCAGGTATCTTCTGAACCCGGAAGCGGGTATTGGTTGATCGGAGGCAGAGTCATCGGAGTTTAGCAAGATAGCTGCCGGCGTCCGCATCACTGCTTTTCTCCCTCTTTATTCTATCAGTCTATACTTAGTACATTTCAGGCCTTGTCAGTGGTATTTAGACCTTAGTAGATGCTCATGACTAGTGACACCCCGGTTTGGGCTGTGTTAGGGTTGTACTTCCGCATTGTTATGATATTATATGCTACTTAGTACTATTAAATCATATTTTTGTCAGTTTTATTGCTATTTAGCTGTTTGACTTCGAATTGGAATTGTGTCGGCTGGCCTTGTCTTCACGAGAGTTGCCATCACGACCGGGTCTGGGTTTAGGTCGTGACACTACCAATTCAAATATACAACAATCAATTAATCTACCATGCTAACCAATCAATCCACCATTGCAACTAATCAAATCCATAAAATGCAAAACATAAATATTTGTAACTAAAACATCCAAAAAGAGTTAAACATTCTAGCACCATTCAATCTAGTCTAAAATATTACAATCATAGCCAAGTGTTAATATTACCAAGTCTAAACATCCAACTACAACAAATAATAATGTCTCAAACATCAATAACCAAAACAAACTAAAACTCATTATCCCCACCATCCTCGCCATTCGAAGGAGCTAATGGACGTCCACTCATAAATTTCTCCACTAGACTCTGCAATTTATTAAAATTTGCGCGATCTTCTTTCCGTTCCTCCTTCAACTCTTCAACTTCTTTTCGTAATGCTTCCACCTCTTTGTGATCTTGCGAATAACTCGCATCACCAGACAACAATGTCATAGAACGACCTACAGAATATTGTGATCCAAGACCGTAGGTTTTACCTTTCTTTGCGCCACCAACCACCTGCGTCCATATTGAAGCTACATCATTGAGTGACACTTGGGTTGAGCTACCATCCTCGGAATCGGGTTGAGTTTGACGCCATTCCTCAAAATGTTGCTGATAGGCTTCCTGAAATTAAATGATCGATGATAAGAAACTATATAATTCTAAAATGTCTTAAAAGTTAGAAACAATCGAGGAGTACTGTTCGCTCAAAGAGGAAATGTTTAATTAGTGATCATAATTAAATAAAAGAAAAAACTTAAATCTACCAGAAATAACTGTTAACCTATTGTACTGTCACTTTCTTGGTTCTGCTAATAGTGAAAAAAGAAGTGAAAATATCACAACTTATGTATGTATAAAAAGACACATATTACTAGCAGATAAACACATTATACCATGTTCCTCTCATTTCTCAGCTGTAGTCTCTAGTTGGTTTTCTCTGTACAGAAATACTTTTTTTACTGCCCCCCAGACACCCCCTAATCCCCCACATTATACCACTTTTTTAGAGTTTTCTGATGAAGCATACATCTATAAAATACAAACACACACATAAACAAGGAAGGAAATGGTGCAAGTATGATGAAAGTAAAATTTTAAGAAGAAAGAAAAAAACTTATACTTAAGCAACAAACAATAATCTAATACAGTATGGATTTTCAATTGCTTGGTTTTCACCAGTCTATTTATTGGTTAAACTGACAAAATATGATTCAATGGTGAGTATTCTTGTCTTCTTTAAGCTTATGAAGCTCTAGCAAAAAACTCTATGCCTGTCTTCTTTGAACTCATCCTTCAGGATCAAACAGACAACCATCCGTTGTTATATATGAACCACCATGAAGTTTTTCGTCAACTTCAGAATCTTGAGTATTCTGAAGCATACTTTTGGTTAGGACATAAAGTCTAATAGTTTCTTCTTAATGATCATGTATAAAATTTGGGATGTCAAATTCAAGTTGTAACTTTTGGCACATCAGTGATCAAGGGAAGCTACCCTTTGAATAAAAAGAAAAGTGAAGTGTATTTAAAATTTAACATGTACCAAAAACTAACTTTTTACCTTTTCATGTGGTATGATTTTCCCACAAAGGGGATTGAATTCAATACACTTAAGTGCATGCGGCTCGCCATTGATTATTTGAATATATAGCTGCACTAGACATACATCATTTGCCAGAAAGCTAGAACTAGGGTGAGTTTGTCCAAAACTATTACGGTACTGCTACAATATGGTTTTGTGCTCAGTGGATTTCACTGAATGCTTGTCCAGGTAAACTGAAATTAGTATTTTTCAGATGATTTCTATAATGGTTAAAACAATTAACACTCTCACCAGGTAAATTGAAATTGGTATTTTGTGTCTTCCATACAAGTTGGGCAAGCTAACTTTCCTGCAGTCGACCACCCGGACAACATTCCATAAGTAGGAAAATCATTTATTGTCCACATCAAAGCAGCACGCAATCTGAAGTTTTGTTTAGTTGATATATCATATGTTTCCACACCTTCATGCCACAATAACTTTAACTCATCAATTAAAGGTTGCATGTATACATCAATCAAACTTTTCGGATTGCGCGGACCTGGAACAATGAAAGTTAGGAACAAATATGGACTTGTCATACACAGCTCAGGAGAAAGATTATACGGCGTAACAAACACTGGCCAACATGAATATGGTGCAGCAGAGACAGAAAAATGAGTGAATCCGTCTGCACATAAATCCAACCTAATGTTTCTTGGTTCACTAGCAATATTCGGAAACACCCTATCAAAATGCTTCCATGCTTCTCCATCTGACGGATGACACAAAATACCAGGTGGCCTTCTATTTTCATAGTGCCATCTCATATGAGGAGCAGAGCTCATTGATGCATACAACCTCTTTAACCTAGGTATAAGCGGTAAGTAATGCATCGCCTTAACTGGAACCTTCTTCTTTTTTGAATTTATGACTTTCTTGTAACGAGGTTGGTTACAAAATTTGCAATTTTCTAAGGCTGCATCATCCTTATAGAATAACATGCAACCTTTCTCACAACAATCAATCCTCTCTATTGAAAGTCCTAACTTAGAAACCAATTTCTTTGCTGTGTAGAAATCTTTGGGTAGGTCAATTTTATTCGGATTAAGTTCATTCATAAGGCCAATGATAGAGTCCATGCCCGCTTGAGAAATACTTGAATCTGATTTAATACTTAATAATCTAACTGCGACAGACAACTTAGAATGCATTGAGCCTTTATACAATGGACGACTTGCTTTCTGTAACTGTTCATAGAAGCGCTTAGCATCATCATTTGGTTCAGACTGAGCCCCCGGGTGCATCACAAAAGCATCCCTAACCATTTCACTGAATCGAGAATATTCAGCATTATTCTCTGCTAATGGACTACCCTCACTATCAAAAAAAATTTGAAAATCGACGTTACCAACACTAGCAACATCCTCTCCATGAATAGTTCACACGTAATAATTTTCCATAAATCTTTTTTTATAAAGATAAACTTTAACAACATCTAGTTGTAATAACTTTCCGCACTTGCATTTCATACAAGGACACCTAATCACCCCTTCACTGAGAAATTCATGAAGTGTTTTTGTTTTAGCTATGAATTCGGCAACCCCTTCTATAAATTCCTCCCTCAACCCACTACGATTAGGATATGTTCGATTATACATCCATCTACGATGTGCAAGCTCCATCTACACAAAATAAATCCAAGATATTTAATATGACTTATCAAATGAGACTTATACAAAGGTACCTTATCATACAGTATAGTCATATAAGCATGCTCTACTAGTGCAGATAATTGTACTACAGAGTTTAATTTGGTACAACCTCCTACTATTCTTGTTCGAGCTCAATGAAAAAAAAGAATCTTATGTGCCATCACTATCAGAAGTAGCAGGTATGTACACAGATAACAGAACAATGGTTCCTAAATGTTGGAATTTATTTGGATGGCATCTGTTTAACAGAACCTATTTAAAGCACTCCAATTTTTAACTGTTAAGAACCAGAAAGCAGTAGATTGCAAATGTGTTAAAGTAAAAAGAGAATCCTAGTTTCAATGAAATATAAGTTTGCTTTACAATGATATTATCCATCTAATTGCAAGATACAGATGCACTTTCAACTCAACTAAATGAAACAAACAGGAAGTTTGCTTAGACAACCCATTCAACAATGATAAAAGTAGACATTAGTCATAATTGGTTCCTGAAGTTTAGAACTAACCAAACTACTATATCATGCATCCATCCAACTAGTTTGGAAAGGGAACTAACAAGAAAATTATAAGACTAAATTGAATAGGATATGGCATTTGAGTCATAATGCATACACATAATGAAAATCCACAAAATTGTTTACATCCTGGGGCCATCTTACAATTACACCAAGAATACACAAACTGCAATGAGTTGAATTGAATACATGCTAAGGCACAATAAGTATTTTGAAAAAAACTATAGTTTCTTTCCACATCATCCAGAAAAAGCACGAAGGAATTTATTACTGGATGTCTTTGTGAATTTAATAGAAAATCTCTTGAATTAAGCATAAAAAACTTATTGTTCTTGGAGATAATTGCATTTTTATTGAGTTGCTGATATTGAAAAAGGGAAGTAAGTAAAAGTAAACCAAAAAGTGCAGGACTTACTTGGTACAAGTGAAGCAATGTTCCTTTCCCCACTTTCAGTTAACAACTTCCTTTGAGAAAAACCTGTAAAATCAAATTTTGGGACCATTATATTCCAACTAAATGAACCAGAAAAATATTCAGTAATGTCAAAAGTTCATCTTTCAAACAAAACTCAAGTAAGCGATACACTATTCAGTTTAATAGAGTCTCATATAGAAGGCAAAGCTAAGGTTGATTTAGTTTACCAACTTCATAAAAGGCTCTGACATCCTTCTAGATTATTTAACTCTCTCTATTCATAGTTCCATATTATACATGGTGAAATAAAAAATTATTCAACACTCTTGAAAACCCCCTCAGTATATATATGATTTTGTTAATATACACATCAAATTCACATCCAAAATGATGCTCAGTTGCAACTTTATTCAAGCTGTTAAGTGACAGACAAATTAAATATTTTACTACAAACTTAATAAATCTGCCACACATAATCCAATAGATGAAATCCAATCCAATATAAGTTTTCATACAAGACAAGCAAATTAAGTTAATATACAAAAGGAGGAAACACAATCACAATGGATATTTCAAGTACTACTAGATACATTTATCGGACAAACAAGAGAAAATGCACACAAAAAATAAAAAAAATAAAAGAGAAGAAAAGAAATAACAACATTAATCTAAACAAAATTTGCAGAGTAATTCTGAATATGTAAAAATTGAATAAATATTTGATGATTTAATCAGAAAATGTCTAGAATTTCCAATATGAAATTGTTGCAAAGTGGGCAATTACCTCCTTCAACCCAAAGTTCACTTGAACATAACCTGCAAAATGAGTGTCCACAAGGTACAAATTTTCTGCACACTAAAGATAACACAGATGCTCCTTTCCCTGTTCTAAGTTGAATTATGAGTAGCAAGAGAAGGGGAAATTAGTAGGGTATAACGGTGAAGCAGCAGAACCGATCTAGTTGAGGAAATTAGTTGTCTATTATGGAATTCCACATAGACATAGTGGGATATATATATTTGGGGAGAGGGAGGTTATCGGTGTCGAGCAAAGAGGGGGGGGGGGGGGTGTTATCGGCGAGCAGAGAGAGAGAGATACAGGAAATTGGAAAAATAGGGTTTGGATGTGGAATATTAGATTAATGTTACAGACCACCGTAGTCGCAAACCCGCTTAAAATTCTTTTATTATTTTAATTTTAACTTTGCGACCTGCACAGTCGCTTAGTGGGTCAACAGAAATATTTGACTTTTTAATGTCCGACCGAATCGGTCGCAAGATGAAGGCGGGAAATTGGCGCGCTGTTTTCCCACTGCCTTGGTCGGAATAATAGTCGTTTTTAAAAAAAAAAAATAAGAAATAAAAATTCAATCCCTTTCCGACTACTGCGGTCGCAAAAGTAGTCCCATTAGCGACTACTTCATTTTCAGTCGCAAAATTCGATCACAAATTGATGTTTTTCTAGTAGTGATATAAGTACAGGTCAATGTTACGAGAGAAGTAGCTCCCTTTATAGCTTACTATTGTTTTCACGTTAAATGAAACTCCTACATGTCCTTCTTTATAACATTTGTATATTAACATGAAATCTTTTCTCTTCCGGCCCCCAGCAAGGAAATATCATGGTACTCTATGTATATTCTCTAGATCAACGGATATTAAGTTCTATTTTTTTTTTCCTCTTGCGATAATCTTTGCAATCTTCTTAACAAGAATATATCTTCTGTTGTAGATCTATCGAGCACATATCCAAACTGATTCTTGGTCACTTTTGTAATGTCCTTGAGTAGATCTATAATTTGTCATTTTATCCTAAAGTTTTGTCGGATGACTCATTAGTATATAATGTTACAAAGTTCACACAACTTTTTGAATATTTTCTTTTTGTTCTTATAAATTGGAATATTCAAGGTACTTTTTCCACTAGTGACGCATTCTACCACCTCTTAGTATAACATTAAATAGTATGAGTGATCATTCTCCAACCTCTTCAAGACATTTTCAGATCTTTACGAAGATACTATGGGGCATTTTTAATCTTCATAATTTTTATGGCATCCTTTATCTCTATCGGCCTAATTCTATGCGAGTTTAGTTAAAGATTCTATCATGCCTAGATGTATAGTGATAGTGTATAAAAACGATACAGCAAAAATACACTTTTAACGCTTACATATAGGAATCAACAGGGATAAACTATAAATAGTTACTTTTATTGCTGTAAAAGAAAACATTCACGCCTAGCCTCTCATATATAGATCGAGATGACCATTTTATTCTTTTATAGGACATGCCAAGAGAAAGCTTACACAAACCATATATGAGCTTATATAGAGATAACTTGTGTACAAACACACCAGGATTACTTAGGAAAACTATATATATGCTGCACTGAGATCAATGCTAATTCCAAGCCTGACATTAAGTAATTAACTGTCCTAGGCTTCTACAGTTTGCAGCTTGGGCATGTTTTCAACTTTAGGTGCTTTAACTCCACAAGTAGTATCATGTGGACGAGAGGCTACGTTAACTTTATCTGAGCAAACCAGTAAACCAAGCTTCACTATGTCAATAATCTGTTCCTGTGTCAGTTCTGCTGGAAGCTTTTTACTGTTCATGTTCTCGTCCACCACTATGACTGCTGGCTTTTGTATCTCTGGAAGTTTCTGCTCTTTTAGGTTTGCTTTCTCTTTTTTGTTGTATACTACATATAGCAATATTTGGACAATACCAAGGATGAATCCCAATACGTTTGGAGCCTATATAAGATAACAAGTAAAGTACACGTATGACTTACATTGATAAGATCCAAGAAATTTTACGTACGTAAAAACGTCGATACATGCAATTAAAGAACTTACAGCTATGTTGATGTCCTTTAGTAGAAGACCATAGAAGAACCACATCACTGCACTTAATGTGAGAAATACTGATAGAAGTAATGGCATGTATTCCACACTCTTTGTTTTTATTACTTTTCTCTGCATAAAATTGATAAAAATCATCAGCATTATATTCTTCATGCATGGGAGGAAAAACGAGAAGACGACCATGTTTGAAATTATTTGTATGTAAAAGCTCACCACAATGCCTAAGGGTGCTACAAACACACACAAGGAAAACACTAGGCAAATCCATCCAACTATTTGCCCTCGAACTGCTCCTTTGAATAAAAATTGGGTAACCAGAACTATAGCACCAAAGCCACCAACCACAGATAATAGGAGCATCTTCACAGTTTGGACCTGCATTAATTAAATAAAAATTACATGTAATTTTCTTGCTTTAGAAAGAGGAAAGATTGAAAAAAAAAACTCCTTAACTATAGATGTCTTGTAAAACCTTACCTTGGCTTTCTTTGGCGCGTAGAAAAGGTAGAAACCAACGTAGATAGTTTCAATGAAGACCCCAAAGGAGTTTATAGTGATGAGGAGTGTAGCGTTGGTCTTGAGAAGTGCATAGTATATCCAAAGCATGGAACTAAAGAGCGCAACCACGTACGGGATTGATTGATAGCCTTCTGTTGATTTCTTCTTGTATATCTTATAAAACGTAGGCCTGCAATTGGGAAAATATGGCGTCAGTCAGATTACAAGTCAAATAAAATGAACATTTCAAAAAAAAATATGTATATGGCTGGAGATTCACAGTGGAGAAAGGAACACAATGAAGGAGACGATGTTACCTGCAAATTAATTACACAAAAGAAAAAGAAAAGAGGCGATGAGTTTAACCTCAACACATTGAACATATATATTTTAGAAAGAAAACATATTTATATTTACCAAGGACACCAAATGCAAAAGCCCAGTGACCAGAAATAGCAGCCATCTCTTTTTTGTAAGAATGCTTCTAGCCAAAGAATTGCAAATCTCTAGCACTCTGTCTCTCACACAAAATGCTAGAGTTGCAAAAGACAATCAAGTTTTTCTACTTGGCTGTGAAATGAAGAGGGGTTGCTTGACATGTTTATATAGGCAAGGGATCGGAATTATTAAAGTTGGTGCATGAAATATTGAAATTTAATATCTTTTTTTTTTCTCTGTATGTATAATGTATTTGGACAAATGTTTAATTAAAGTGCGAAAAAGCAGATGAGTCATGATGGGTCCCAGGTGGCTCTTTTATTAGGTCATCCCCCAATCCTTAGGAGCACTATTACTTGTACAACTCATGCTTTATTTCTATGGAGGATTTTTATTCTCTGTCATTTTCTCTACAAAATGAGGCAGAAATCAGTCCAGAGAAATGACAAAGGGACCAATTCAAGCTTGCAATTTGCATAAATGATAGAGTTTGGGGCCATTAATACTTGTTCTTCTGACGTTAAGAATTCTTCCAATAATTTCGAACACGATCTTTTCAAAAAAGTGAGTACAGTACTTTTGTGGTTCCGAGCTAAAGTTATAGCAAGTTTGGCTCTTACAGCTATATTGAGAAGAACAATTGCTGCTAACTAGCTCGTCTTTTCCTTTCCTGGCGTGTTGTCATTTTATCTGTATTGTGTATAAATGAAATATAAAGTATCCAATAGTTCTATGTTTTTCTTAAATTTGTAAATGCTGGTGACATGTTAATTCGCACAATGTGACCACCAAAGGATTTGGTGCAGTGGATGAAACTGTTCCTGTTAGAAAATATAACAGAATATAGGGACAAAATAATTAGGCTTTGATAGTGTAGTCACTGTCCTTAAGGAATTTAAGCCTCCCAATTTCGTTGCTGCAGGGATTATGACAGAATTCCTCCAGGATTTTACAAAGCCTCTGAAATTCGAGCACCAGCAATTAACTCGAATTTCCACTTGAACAAATTTGGTGAATTGAAGATAGCAGAAAAGAAAAAGATACTTTGTTGCTTTTCTGATGATTTTTGTTTTGGAGAAGAAAAGGGTATTTATAAACCCTTTAGGTGTCTGTTAGGACTAACAGACTCAACCTTTGCCAATAGGCACCTTTTAATACCAAAAGTCACCTCTTTTCAAACCCTTTAGGTGTCTCTTAGGACTAACAGACTCAACCTTTGCCAATAGGCACCTTTTAATACCAAAAGTCACCTCTTTTCAAACCCTTTAGGTGTCTGTTAGGACTAACAGACTCAATCTTTGCCAATAGGCACCTTTTAAAACAAAAGTCACCTCTTTTCAAATACTCCCATCAAAACACTAACTAATATAATAATCCCCCACTTAGTTAGTGATTGATGTTGTTTATAAGGTTCAGGCGTATAGTAGGTATCTTTCGATTTAAACCTACTACTTGTATAAACTATTCAAGACCTTGTCGAAATTGATAGTTAGATTAAGTTCTATTAAACCACAATTCCTATTTGACAAGACGGAAAAGCTTTATACACATAAATCGTACCAACTTCACAATTTGTTCACCGTGAGTTTTAGCACCCAATTATGGCCTTGTGCTACTTCCTGAATTCATAAACACTTATCAAGTTTTGTATCCCAAACTTTGATCGAAACGACACCACTTCTTGTGTTTACATAGGTGAAGATTTAACCAAATCCTTAACACGGACTTCTTTAGTTCCTAAACCGAACTCTGCTTCTTCACTAAGAGTATTTTTTATACTCATCCTCCTTTTCTAGGTACTAATTTTCAGTACCTGCTATCCGTCACAACTATAACTTGTTATTACCTTTTAAATCTTTAATATTGTTGAACAATAAGAAAGGTAAGGTTCCCGTTACTAGTGACAAATTTAAATTACCTTAGACCCATAACACTTGTTGTGCTTATTATCATATCCCTCGCGAGTCCTATAGTGAATGGGTCAGCAAGGTTGTCTTTAGACTTGATGTACACAACAGTAATAATTCCATCCGAAATTAATTGTCTTATGTACTCATGTCTTAAAGCAATATGTCTAGATTTTCCATTGTATATTTTGCTAAATGCCTTAGACATAGTTGCTTCACTATCACAGTGCAAGAGAACAGCTGGCATTGGTTGTGGCCACAACTTTATATCTAACAACAGATTTCTCAGCCATTCTGCTTCTCTTCCTGCAGCTGCTAAAGCAATAAACTCAGATTCCATTGTGGAATGAGTAATACACGTCTGTTTCTTAGAAGCCCACGAAATTGCTCCTCCACCTAAAGTGAATATCCACCCAGACGTTGACTTGTTATCACCAACACTAGTTATCCAACTAGCATCACAATATCCTTCTAACACTGAAGGAAATCTGTTATAATACAAGGCAAAAGTTTTTGTCTTTTTCAGATAACCAAGTACCCTCACTATACCTTTCCAGTGATCACCACTTGGATTGTGAGTATACCTTAACAATTTACAAACCGCAAAGGCAATATCTGGCCTAGTACAATGCATAGCATACATTAAACTACCAATTGCACTAGCATAGTCTAATTGACTAACAGATCTTCCGGGGTTCTCAACCATCTTGCTAGAAGCATCAAACGGAGTATTAAATTCTTTAATACCCAAATGATTAAATTTGGAAAGAACCTTGTCAATATAATGAGACTGACATAAGGCAAAACCCTCACTATGTCTTTTAACTTTAACACCTAAGATAGTATCAACTTCTCCCTAATCTTTCATTTTAAATTGAGAAGTTAAATACTTCTTAGTTTCATTTATGCCTTGCATGTTAGTTCCTATGATTAGCATGTCATCAACATAAAGACATACTATCACTCCATAGTCCTTTGTGAATTTGGAATAAATGCATTTATATGCTCCGTTATGTTTAAAACCATTTGATAATATAACACTATCAAATTTTTCATGCCATTGTTTTGGAGCTTGTTTTAATCCATACAAGGACTTAACTAATTTACAAACTTTCTTCTCATTTCCAGGAAGCACAAACCCTTCGGGTTGCTCCATATAAACTTCTTCATCAAGATCACCATTTAAGAATGTCGTCTTAACATCCATTTGATGGACATTTAGATTATATATTGATGCCAAAGCAAATAATACTCTTATTGAGGTAATCCTGGCCACAGGAGCATATGTGTCAAAATAATCTACTCCTGCCTTTTGTCTAAATCCCTTGGCTACTAGTCTAGCTTTAAATGTTTGTAGAGAACCATCAGTATTGTATTTTCTTCTAAAAACCCATTTACACCCAATAGGTTTAGTATTAGAAGGTAAATCTGCCAATACCCATGTACCATTTGATAAAAGAGAATCCATTTCATCATTTATAGCTTCTTTCCAGAAAGAAGAATCCCGCGAAGCCATAGCCTCACTATAGGTTTTAGGATCCTCTTCTAAATTTAAAATAATGGGTATTTTATTTAATACTTCATCTCTACTTCCTTCTACCAAAAAGACTAGTGCTTGAGAAGAAATAAAATCAGAACCTATATTTTTTTCTTTTCTAACTCTTTGACTTTTTCTTGGTTCTACAGGAGATTCAATTGCCTTTCTTTTATTGTTAGAAGAAGAACTAGGTTCTGCACAATTTTCTTGAGTTACTGCATTATCACCAATGCTTGTTGCATTACCATCTTGTTTAGTAATTTCTGTGTCCTCATGTGAATTATTAGAGTCACCAATGAACTTTGTTTCCAAGAACTCAACATCTTTAGATTCCACAATATACTTAAACTCAATGTCCAATAATCTGTATGCATTTGAGTTCTCAGCATATCCTACAAATATGCTTTTGATTCCTCTAGGTCCTAACTTAGTCCTTTTAGGATCTGGAATTCTATAATAGGCTAAACAGCCCCATACCCTTAAGAAATTTAGGTTAGGCTTTCTTCCTTTCCATAATTCATTCCTTAAATTTCTTTGAAGGAACTCTATTATGCACAAAATAAGCCGTTAACAAAGCTTTCCCCCACAAATTCGTTGGTAACTTTGCATGTAAAAGCATGGCATTAACCATATCTACCAACGTTCTATTTTTTCTTTCAGCAAGACCATTTTGTTGTGGGGTATACGGTGCACTAACTTGGTGAATCAAACCATTTTCTTCACAAAATACAGAAAATTCATTTGAAAGATATTCGCCTCCTCGATCACTACGTAGGATTTTAATCTTCTTTTCCAATTGATTTTCAACTAATGCTTTGTAACTCTTAAACATATCAAATGCTTGATCTTTTGTTTTCATTAAGTAAACATGTGTATATCTAGAATGATCATCTATAAAAGTAATAAAGTATCTATTTCCACCTCTAGTTAAATGACCATTCAATTCACATATATCGGAATGCACAAGTTCAAGTAGATTACTTGTTCTATCATTCTTTGGAAAAGATTTCTTAGTCATCTTAGCTTGTATGCAAATTTCACATTTTTTATCATTATTCTCAACAACAGGAATTAATTTATTTTTAGACATAAACTTAACATATCGAAAATTAACATGTGAAAGTCTAGCATGCCATAAATTAATAGATGACTCAATCATATAAGCAGAAACTTCAACTTTATTAATACTTAGTTTGAACATGCCCTTACAAGAGTAGCCTTGTCCTACAAATACACCATTCTTAGAGAAAATAATCTTTTCTGCCCCTATAACAGTTTTGAGGCCTTTCTTACTTAATAAACTTGCAGAAATTAAATTCTTCCTAACATCAGGTACATGATGAACATTAATTAAAATCAACTTCTTTCCCGAAGTGAATTGTAGTTCAACTGTTCCTTTTCCAAAGACCTTGGCGGTGTCATGATTTTCCATTAAAACCTTTTCATTACTTGTTGCAACTTCATAATGTTTGAAGAAACTCTTGTCATTGCATACATGAACTGTAGCACCGGGATCATACCACCAATCTGCAGATTTCATAGTTGCTGCCATGTTGCATTCAGTTACCATACTCAGATTCAAGTTGGTAAAAGCAGAAATCCTAGCAACAATATCCGAAGAAGAAGCTTGTTGTTGTTCAACATTATTTACCCTCTTTTGTCCAGAATTTTCTTCATTTTTCTGTCTCTTACGAAACCTGCAATCTCTCTTAAAATGATCCATTTTTCCGCAAGTATAACATGGACCTTTCTTAATGTTAGAAGAATTTTCCTTTGGAGCAGCCTCAAACTTTCTCTTCTTTCCAGCCTTGTTTCCAGATTTCCCTGAGTTGTTTGCCTTACTAGACTCAACATAATTCACCTTTGAACTAGTTTCCGAAGCATATTTATTTTCACATTTTCGTGACTCTTCTTCAATCCGAATATGCTTTGTCAACTGGTCCACATTAAAGTCTTCGGAAGAATGTAATAATTTCTTCCTATAGTCATTCCAAGTGGCTGGTAAATTTGCAAGTATAGCAGCCACTTGAAGAGATTCAGAAACATAGACTTTAAAATCTGAGTCTAGATATCAAAACCAGCAACTCATCAACCTGTTCCATGACAGATTTTCCATCTATCATTTGAAATTCAAAAAATTTCATTCCAAGGAATCTGTCCGTTCCTTGCTTCACAGCAGTATATTTCTGTTCCAAGGCTTTCCAGATTTCTTGTGGTGATTTGTGAGGACGGAACAAATCATATAAACGATCAAAAAGTGAGTTTAAAATAAAACCTCTACAGCGCACCTCATCATCTTCACGTTTTTTGCGTGCCGCCTTAATTTCGTCAGAGTCTTCAGCAGTAGGTTCTGGCATTGCAGTAAGATCAGAACTCAGCAGATATGCTATTCCCAACTCCGTGAGAAAGAATAACAATTTGTCTTTCCAGCAGGTAAAATTTGAGCCATCAAATCGATCCAGTTTGAACACTTCGAACATCTTGTTGAAACCAGAATCACTACCAGAAGCCTCCATTGCAGTGTTGTTAAATTCCTTAAGATTGTTAGAAAATATAACAGAATATAGGGACAAAATAATTAGGCTTTGATAGTGTAGTCACTGTCCTTAAGGAATTTAAGCCTCCCAATTTCGTTACTGCAGGGATTATGGCAGAATTCCTCCAGGATTTTACAAAGCCTCTGAAATTCGAGCACCAGCAATTAACTCGAATTTCCACTTGAACAAATTTGGTGAATTGAAGATAGCAGAAAAGAAAAAGATACTTTGTTGCTTTTCTGATGATTTTTGTTTTGGAGAAGAAAATGGTATTTATAAACCCTTTAGGTGTCTGTTAGGACTAACAGACTCAACATTTGCCAATAGGAACCTTTTAATACCAAAAGTCACCTCTTTTCAAACCCTTTAGGTGTCTGTTAGGACTAACAGACTCAACCTTTGCCAATAGGCACCTTTTAATACCAAAAGTCACCTCTTTTCAAACCCTTTAGGTGTCTGTTAGGACTAACAGACTCAACATTTGCCAATAGGCACCTTTTAAAACAAAAGTCACCTCTTTTCAAATACTCCCATCAAAACACTAACTAATATAATAGTTCCTCCCTTAACCAGATGTTTCGGGTTCGAGCCTTGGGTATGGAAAAATCCTTGGTAGGTACCCGAATGGGGCCCTACGCGGTGCGAATCCGGATATAGTCGGACTCTAATGCGGGTACCGGACATCGGGTGGGAAACCAAAAAAAAGAATTTCGCACAATGTGGTTTTTCTTACAAGGATAATGGTATAATTTATGTCTCATGTGAAAAAATATGAAATTCTGAACATCTAACTCAAAAACATAATTCAATAGAGAAGGGCATATCTAGGTTAAGGGATATGAGTTCACGAAAATCTATACTCCTTTTCTTAAACCATGTATAACAATATTTTTTTTTTAAATATAACTTACATATATATGCGTGTCCCATGATTAAAGACTCTAATGGTGCAATAATTATTGGGTGCATCTCTTCAACTGATATTGACTATTCAAATCCCACTTCGGACAGTCTTGTTTTCGCACAAAATATAAATACATATGTGAAAATCACTAAAATTTCAAAAAATATATATATAATTTTGAACCTATAATTTTAAAGTGTAGTAGGTTCATGGTAAGAGACTAAAGTTAAACCCGTCAAATGAAAATTCTAGATCCACCTTTATACAAAAGTGCATCCATCATCTTAAAATCCTGGATCCACCTCTGTCGATCGATCGAGTAACTCAAGAAACTGATCAGGTTGTAACTAAAATCTGAAATTCTTGGATATATGAGATTCATTTACTTTTACCTAGAAAATAATAATCACGATATATAACGAGGGTCTAAACTTTAAGGTTTTACGGATACTGTATTCTCCCTAACAGCCACTACATATCTCAATTCTCATGAATTATGTTTGTTAATTAACTGCTATGATTGAACCCAAGATGTTTGGTACCATTTTTTTTTCTCTTTCTTTCGCTACATATATTTGTGGAACGTGTTGTATGCAATATCGCTATCAAGGAAATAGAAAACATTAGTAGATGAATTCATAAATAAACTTTTGATTATACCATAAAAGGCTGCTGCCAATACGAACGTTCTTGATTTTATCTTAGTAGTATAAGATTAATAGGTACCATGCATACACATCGCTTGTCCCATTTTGATTTCATATGCAAAAAGTAAAAGAGACATTATTATGATTAAAAAGGGTCGTAGCTTTTATAAAGCAAGATAAAAAAATTGAAAGATTGAAATGAAAGAATTAAGAAGAATTCTCAAATCCTAATTGCGTGGAGAACTCAAAATTTTCTACTCTATGTTTAAGGGTGAGATAATGAACTAATGGTCCTTCTCCACTCATTCTATCATTTTCTATAATAAAGCGTATATAAATTTAGGAGAAAAAGTATACAAAATATAAGTCATTTTAAATCGTGACGATTGGTAATTAAAAAAAAAATGTCTGATGTATGTCGGTGTACCTGAGTGATTCAACAAGAAATCCCCAGTGCTAGCTGTATCAACACATGGTTCAATAAGCTTATACCTAAACCTACAATTTCTATGGAAATAACCTAAGGATCAGTCTAGTTAGGTTTGATTTGATTGGTTTAGTCGGTTTAAAATGCTTTAGACACCCCTCTTTACTTTGGTTTATCCTTACCTGTACCCGGTGTTTACACTAAGTCATACTAATTTATCATAATTAAATAATAAGTTAAGGTGAGAATTTATATTAATAACTATGATTTAGTGATAAAAATGCATCTTTTCACCTGCACTCGTAAATGAAATTTGTTGTCGCTAAAACTATTTCTGATAAGTGTGTGTTTTAAATTGCTTTCGTTGCAAAATTCTAAATTTCTATTGATGCCATTCCAATTCAAAGAACCAAAAAAATTCTAATTCTCAATTTTCTACGACATCTGGACCATAATGTATTCATTGCTTTAGTTGCAAATTATATTGTATACACCATTCCAACCTCCAAAAGAGCAGCATGAGGTATATCTAATGCAATTGGAGTCTCTCTGCAGTTCTTATCCAGAAATGCATAAACCTTTACAAGAAATTGCTTCACAAAATTCGACCCTTTTCGTACTTTTAAGTGTGAATGGCCCAAAAAATAAGCAGTGCCACTTTCCCTGGCATCAACAAGTTCTTGAAGTTCTTTCCTTACTGATGGATTCATTTTAGGACTATTTGCAGGCAACATAAATCTAACTTCTTTCCTCTTTGTTGTAGTAGTAGCAGTAGGATTTTCAATATCTGCTACATCTTGACCACTTTCACTTTGTTCACCTCCAACAACAACAGGTACCAATACATTTCCATCGGTCATTCGGCTTCCCAAAATAATCATTCTTCCCTCTTCCAAGAACAACGCTTCATGATGTCGTTCCTCTCTGGCAATGAATTCACCTATCGAGCTAATAATCTGATCCTCGAAATCATTTATATTCCTTACATGATCACTGTTTGCTCAAAAAATGTTACACATCTTACGAGTACAAAACAATATAAATTAATCCCGGGATAATCATAGCAAATCGTAATAATCCGTTGGACCAAATGAAAGAAACTAAAATAAGAACTCAGAATTAGGGGGAGAAGCATTAGAAACCTTTATTGATAATATTTGTTTGGTCTGCCTCTCCATGAAGAGGTTCAGAGCTTTACAATGGTATTTTTCCCTTCCCATAAGAGGGGTATATTTTCTCGTTTCTCTCTCCTCTCACTAGTGGTCAAGAAGCCCCCCCTTTTCTAGGGCTACTGCTCTTAGTATTTATAGATGTGAGCTTTGTGAGCTGGCGATAAATGGCCGTGGCCATGCTGAAGTTCCGTCTCCATGGGGGAATGACTGGGCCGTACCCTCGTAGATTAAATCGGACAAGAGTCGAGTCCTGTTACGAATAAGTGGCCATACCACTTCATTAATTATGTCTTAGCTCAGGACAAGATTAACTCCGTTAATCATCGTGGGGTCGGATTTTGACCCATACAGTTAGTCCCTCCGCTTATTGAGGTCGGGCCTTGGCCGAGCTCGATGAGCGGACTTCATCGATTGTGATTTGAAAACAACTCGAATAAGGGAGTCGATTTATTGGCGGCGGTGGCCTTAGCCGTTTACACCTTGGAGCTGGCCGTAGCCTTTCGTGCATTGGAAAGCCTTTCATACATTAGAGATGGCCGTAGCCTTTCATATGTTGGGGTTGGCCGTAGCCTTTCACATATTGGAGATGGCCGTAGCCTTTCATTCATTGGAGATCAAGATGGCCGTAGCCTTTCATTCATTGGAGATCAAGATGGCCGTAGCCTTTCATATATTGGAGATGGCCGTAGCCTTTCATTCATTGGAGATCAAGATGGCCGTAGCCTTTCATATATTGGAGATGGCCGTGGGGAATGAATATGCGCTGGGTACGTATTTGGTCGTCCAAAATTTTAACGGCGTACGACACTTTCTTTCAGTGTTCGTAGGTCGTAGCGACTGTTCTAACGGCGGTATGCTGGCGGATGGCTGAGAAGCCGCTTTATGGAGCTCGTCATAATGACGCTTGCTACGACAGAACCGAACCGTTTTACGGTTGGTCGTGCAGTTAATGATGGCTATTGGGTTTCGCAAAAGCCATTTATGTTGCCTATAAAGGTGAGATGAGGCATTCATTTCTCATATCTTCATTGTTCATCTGAGAGAGAGATTCTGAGGAAACTTTTTCGTTTCGCTAATTCATCTTCTCTTTTCTTTCCTTTGATTGTGGCACCATTTGTCTTCATTAGATCAACAATGGCAGTCAGTTCTTCCCACGGTGCTCCTCCGGTAGATTTTCCGGTAGTTGAAGGGCCATCTCCGGCAATGGGAGGTGCGGAACAGATGGAGTCCGGCGAAATNGAGTAAAAAAGATGATGATGCAGTTTTTTTCTTGTCTTGTTCGCCGTTTGGCGTTTAGATGTTTCTTGTTGTTTTTCTTTTTATTTCTTGTATTGATCGGCCTTGGCCGGCTGTAAGCGGGGATGACCCGCAGTTTGACTTTGTAAGTATATAAGTTTTCTTTTCTATTGCCTGCCTTGTGCTTATTTTGTGTCACTGTCTTTCTTTCGTTCTTTAGAGTTTTTGTTGCGCTTTTTGTTGAACGTCGGCATTGGCGGCCCTAGTCGAATTTAGATCGACGACTTTAGTCGTGACAGAATCGACGGTCTAAGCCATAAAGGCGACTTCGACTGTCGTCGAGTCGTTTATTCACCTTAGTCGAATCTAGGTCGACTGTTGGCGACGATGGCCTTAGCCATAATATAATTGATGACCTTGCTTTTTCAACTCGGTGCGGGCGAGTCTTGTCCGTTATTTGGCGATAGCGGCGTTTAGCCTTAGTCCTAGTTCAGACGCGGTCGGACTACCGGTCGTGATAGTAAAAAACGCAGCCTCGTAGTTTGACCGGGGCCGAACTTTACGCGGCCCGAGTCTTAATTCGAGTTGGGAGAACTTACTTGAATGGCGAGGGTGCCTACCCTGCGCCTTGATTTGTTGGAGGTCGGGCTTTGCTTTCACGGATGAAGGCGTTTGGCCTGAGTTTCGGTTCAACTGTGGTTGAACTTGCTAAAGTTGAGGACGAAGGCGTCCATCCTTGTAGTTCGAGCGAGGTCGAGCTCGTTGGATTTAATGGCGAAGGCACATAGCCCGAGTCTTGGTTCAACCGTAGTTGAATTTGCTAATTTGGTGGCGAAGGCACATAGCTTGAGTCCTGGTTCAACCGTAGTTGAACTTTTTTGTGAAGGCGCATAGCCTGTCTTGGTTCAACCGTAGTTGAACTTTTTGGCGAAGGCACATAGCCTGAGTCCCGGTTCAACCGTAGTCGAACTTGCTAATGAAGGCGCATAGCCTGTCTTGGTTCAACCGTAGTTGAACTTGTTGGCGAAGGCGCATAGCATGTCTTGGTTCAACCGTAGTTGAACTTTGTCGATTTTGATGATGAAGGCACATAGCCTGAGTCCCGGTTCAACCGTAGTTGAACTTTTTTGGTGAAGGCGCATAGCCTGTCTTGGTTCAACCGTAGTTGAACTTTTGGCGAAGGCGCGTAGCCTGAGTTCTGGTTCAACTGTAGTTGAATTTGCTAATGAGGGCGCATAGCCCGTCTTGGTTCAACCGTAGTTGAATTTGTTGGCGAAGGCGCATAGCCTGACTTGGTTCAACCGTAGTTGAACTTTTTGGCGAAGGCGCATAGCCTGAGTCCCGGTTCAACCGTAGTTGAATTTTGCTAATGAAGGCGCATAGCCTGTCTTGGTTCAACCGTAGTTGAACTTGTTGGCGAAGGCGCATAGCCTGACTTGGTTCAACCGTAGTTGAACTTTTTGGTGAAGGCACATAGCCTGAGTCCCGGTTCAACCGTAGTTGAATTTATCTAATGAAGGCGCATAGCCTGTCTTGGTTCAACCGTAGTTGAACTTTTGGCGAGGGCGCATAGCCTGAGTCCCGGTTCAACCGTAGTCGAACTGGCTAATGAAGGCGCATAGCCTGTCTTGGTTCAACCGTAGTTGAACTTGTTGGCGAAGGCGCATAGCCTGACTTGGTTCAACCGTAGTTGAACTTGTTGGCGAAGGCGCATAGCCTGGCTTGGTTAAACCGTAGTTGAACTTGTTGGCGAAGGCGCATAGCCTGACTTGGTTCAACCATAGTTGAACTTGTTGGCGAAGGCGCATAGCCTGTCTTGGTTCAACCGTAGTTGAACTTTTTGGTGAAGGCGCATAGCCTGTCTTGGTTCAACCGTAGTTGAACTTTTTGGTGAAGGCGCATAGCATGTCTTGATTCAACCGTAGTTGAATTTTTGGTGAAGGCGCGTAGCCTGAGTCCCGGTTCAACTGCTGTTGAACTTTGTCGATCTTGTTGACGAAGGCACAGAGCCTGAATCCCATACTGTGGGTATCGAGTGCTGGAACTCGTTTTGGATTCGAGACCTTGAGCAGCTTACCCATTGTCTTCCCAACCAGGGTATATAGGCTGTCTTGAGGCGAATCTCGGCTCGATATATCTCCGTGCCGGTTTCCGACCGGAGTTCGTATGCCTTACAGAGACCTCCCCTGAGGAAAGGAGGGGGCCCCTTCTTCTTGTTTGCACTATCTGAGATTGGAGAGAGAGTGAGGACTTAGATCTTTGTTTGAGATCTTCGAGCTCCCCTTCGAGTTTGGTGCTTCTTTTCTTTTGGTCCAGGGAAGAACTACGCGATTTTGCTATGAAATCCCCACAGACGGCGCCAAATTATTTGCTCAAAAAATGTTACACATCTTACGAGTAGAAAACAATATAAATTAATCTCGGGATAATCATAGCAAATCGTAATAATCCGTTGGACCAAATGAAAGAAACTAAAATAAGAACTCATAATTAGGGGGAGAAGCATTAGAAACCTTTATTGATAAAATTTGTTTGGTCTGCCTCTCCATGAAGAGGTTCAGAGCCTTACAATGGTGTTATTCTTTTCCCATAAGAGGGGTATATTTTCTCGTTTCTCTCCCCCCTCACTAGTGGTCAAGAAGCCCCCCTTTTCTAGGGCTACTGCTCTTAGTATTTATAGATGTGAGCTTTGTGAGCTGGCGATAAATGGCTGTGGCCATGCTGAAGTTCCGTCCCCATGGGGGAATGACTGGGCCGTACCCTCGTAGATTAAATCGGACAAGAGTCGAGTCCTGTTACGAATAAGTGGCCATACCACTTCATTAATTATGTCTTAGCTCAGGACGAGATTAGCTCCGTTAATTATCGTGGGGTCGGATTTTGACCCATACAATACAGTCCACCCATATACATTGCATCAGAATAACCCAGTTAGAACTTTGCAAATCTGTAGCCCATTAACAATAGGCCAAAGTTCGAAAATTAAGCATTTTTTCTTCTTTTTTTTTATTCTGCAGATCTTTAAGCACAAAAATTTTGTGATTTTTTATTCTTCTTCCCCAAGTTTGTATATATTCCTCTTCCAGCTACAAAAAATTCAAATTCATATATAATGCGACTTGAAAACCTTAAATTTTCTTCTTTTCCAAGTTCCAAATAGCATAAATAAAAAGTAAAAATTTAAAAAAATTATTAGCATGTTCATGATTTGGCAAATAAATCAACAAAAAAAGTCGATTTATACATAGATTAAACATATAAAATTTTAATTTTAGATTTAAATGCACATGTGCATTACATGTATAATGATGTATAACTTTGTATAAACTTGTATATACAATACCTAATAATGTATATCAGAAAAATAAGACAAAGAAGAAAAAAAGAAGAAAGTGTCAAACATCCATGGATACCTATTATACACGAATAACGTATATACACACTTATACATCAAAAATATAGATAATTTATACAACATTGTACGCAGATATACACACTTATACATATTTATACAATATTGTATAAGTGTGTATAAACACTACCTATACAAATTTACACTAGAAAACACCTTCTGTCCATCACCACATTACAAGTTTCGGTGGTTGCTGGTGTTGAATTTTTCCGGCGAGTTTTTGGCATTCAAATTTGGGCTTCACCAGTTGCAAAGGATGAAACAAAAACTAAGAGAAATAAGAAAATATGAGACGAGGTTGCCGGAGATGCTCTTTTAGGCAAGATCTGATAGTTTTAGGCAAGATCTGATAGTTTTTGGACTGATATGCCAAATTTTATTGCGGTTCCTTAACCTATTTTTGTCAATTAACTCAAAAACTAAAATCGAATTGACATAGAATGCGAGGATTAAAGAGCCATTGTGCACATCTGTATAGAGCACAAAAATTACTGAAATGATACAGTATTTGTTTTNCAAGCTTTGGAGCCATTGAGTGCACAATTGCACTCACTTGTTGAGTCATTTTAATGGTCTGACAATCCATAGATCTCTTTTTAGTCACCAAGTCTTTCATAAACTTGGCGTATCCCGGCATTTGCTCAAGAGCTTCCACTAAGGGCACATTGATTGACAAACTTTTCATCATCTCAATAAACTTCTTGAATTGGTTTTCATTCTTTTGCTTCGCAAGTCTTTGAGCGTAAGGTGGAGGAGGCCTTGGCTATGGAATGCAGGGAGGTTGGTAATGAAGTGAGAGAAGAAAGCTGGGATTCCTGTCACAATATAACTATGAATGAATCCAATTCCGGGCACTCTAGAAACGCCAAGTCCAGGACTAAGTTCTGTCACCCAGTCCACGGTCATCTTGTTCTCTATGTCGAATTCATACTTTTTTATAGTACCATAGTGCCAAGAGACCATGATTGTCATAAAAATCAATGACAGAGCAACAATACACCAAGCTCCCTTGGAAAAGTTCAAGAAACATGATGATAGGTATATTGCCTCAATCAAACCAAAGAATAACAAAAAGGACATAGAGAGAAACACAGCGGTCCTCTCCCGGTGCAGTGCTATAATTAGCGACATAAGACAAGTTGTCACTAGCATTCCACAAATAACAGCTAAACCTGGGTGAAGATTGAGAGAAAAGTTTATGAGATATGATGAAAATAATATTAGTCCTAGACTCAGAGGCAGACCCAGGATTTTAAAGCGGTGGGGGCACCATTATCGAATAAAAAATTGAGCAAGTGCCGGAGAGGGAATCGAACCCAGGCAGCGCACTAAAAGTCAAGTTGTGCCCGCCCAAATCGACCAATGCAGCTGCCTAGGCTTTGAATCTTAGGGTGCTAATTGAAATATATTACTATTATTTAAGATATATACTCATAAACACATACATTTTTTTCGAAATTACTGGGGGTAGGTGACCCCCTACCCTAAGGGTACGTCCGCCTCTGGTCCTAGTAACAATATGGCCCCTATAATTCTAATCCAATAACTAATATAGTGGGAGCCATAAATGCGTGCATTAGAAGCTTTACATGACTGTTTAGTGCTTAAAAACCAAGAGAGCTACAGTTTTGATCAATGTATAAAGCTATACCTGTAGCGTTTGCAATAGCTGATATGTCTCGAAAACCTATCAAGATTGCGAGGCTAAGGACCATGAGCAACCAATTTGCATCAGGAACATAAATCTGTCCATGTACTTTTTCTGATGTGTGGATAACTTTGACTCTGGGAAAGCAAGCAAGTGCTTGGCTACTGGTTATGATGGGAAAAAGTTGCCGCAATGGTTGCTTGGCTACCCACGAGTGAAGCAAAAAAGGGACAAAAAATTGTGAAGTATATAGGTGAAAGGTGTCCTGAGCATTGATATTAGNGAAATTAGAAATTCTAAAAGAAACGCGCGACTACCATGACAACT
>NW_017670633.1:358377-394597 GCF_001879085.1 Nicotiana attenuata
GTAGTTTTCCGTCCGTTACTTACCGAGGGTATAGGTTTCTACGTTTTCTCTCTCCTCTCACTAGTGGTCAAGAAGCCCCCCTTTTCTAGGGCTACTGCTCTTAGTATTTATAGATGTGAGCTTTGTGAGCTGGCGATAAATGACCGTGGCCATGCTGAAGTTCCGTCCCCATGGGGGAATGACTGGGCCGTACCCTCGTAGATTAAATCGGACAAGAGTCGAGTCCTGTTACGAATAAGTGGCCATACCACTTCATTAATTATGTCTTAGCTCAGGACGAGATTAACTCCGTTAATTATCGTGGGGTCGGATTTTGACCCATACAATCACGATATCCATATCGAACAATGCACCTAAAAATCTTGTAATCATTATGACCAATCCTGCCAATAAGATATCTTTCATTTTTGGGAATGTATGGAACAGGCAAAGACTTGAAGGACACTAAAATCAGCACTTCATGGAATGCAGGGAGGTTGGTAATGAAGTGAGAGAAGAAAGCTGGGATTCCTGTCACAATATAACTATGAATGAATCCAATTCCGGGCACTCTAGAAACGCCAAGTCCAGGACTAAGTTCTGTCACCCAGTCCACGGTCATCTTGTTCTCTATGTCGAATTCATACTTTTTTATAGTACCATAGTGCCAAGAGACCATGATTGTCATAAAAATCAATGACAGAGCAACAATACACCAAGCTCCCTTGGAAAAGTTCAAGAAACATGATGATAGGTATATTGCCTCAATCAAACCAAACCCAAAAGAATAACAAAAAAAGGGACATAGGAGACGGAAAACACAGACGGTCCTNTACCCCGGTGCAGTAGCTATAATTAGCGACATAAGACAAGTTGTCACTAGCATTCCACAAATAACAGCTAAACCTGGGTGAAGATTGAGAGAAAAGTTTATGAGATATGATGAAAATATATTAGTCCTAGACTCAGAGGCAGACCCAGGATTTTAAAGCGTGGGGGCACCATTATCGATAAAAAATTGAGCAAGTGCCGGAGACGGGAATCGAACCCAGGCAGCGCACTAAAAGTCAAGTTGTGCCCGCCCAAATCGACCAATGCAGCTGCCTAGGCTTTGAATCTTAGGGTGCTAATTGAAATATATTACTATTATTTAAGATATATACTCATAAACACATACATTTTTTTCGAAATTACTGGGGGTAGGTGACCCCCTACCCTAAGGGTACGTCCGCCTCTGGTCCTAGTAACAATATGGCCCCTATAATTCTAATCCAATAACTAATATAGTGGGAGCCATAAATGCGTGCATTAGAAGCTTTACATGACTGTTTAGTGCTTAAAAACCAAGAGAGCTACAGTTTTGATCAATGTATAAAGCTATACCTGTAGCGTTTGCAATAGCTGATATGTCTCGAAAACCTATCAAGATTGCGAGGCTAAGGACCATGAGCAACCAATTTGCATCAGGAACATAAATCTGTCCATGTACTTTTTCTGATGTGTGGATAACTTTGACTCTGGGAAAGCAAGCAAGTGCTTGGCACTGGTTTATGATGGAAAAAGTTGCCGCAATGGTTGCTTGGCTACCCACGAGTGAAGCAAAAAGGGACAAAATTGTGAATATATGGTGAAGGTGTCCTGAGCATTTGATAATTGAGAATTAGAAATTTCAAAGAACGCGCACTACCATGACAACTATCAAAACCATTTACTAAACTTACTATGTGTTATAGATTCACTAAGATGAGCAACATCATCTGAAGTACCAAGGTGCTTGGAAAAAAATGCTGCTTGTCCAGCATAACATAATACAAGTGCTGGATATACCAAAAAGACAAACGTGACCTGCAAATATGGCAGATTTTATCGCCTCGTTCATGTTCCTACTTAAGAATGAAAAATGAATGTCATAAGTACCTTAATTGATTGCTTCGAAAAATGACCTAAATCTGCAAACATTGCCTCTGAACCTGAAGAATATTAGCCATCATGTATCCGAAAACTTTCTTTTCAAAAGCGCTAGTGGATAATTTATGAGAAGAAGGCCTTCGGCATCAAAATGGAAGTGAAAAACATAAGTTCCAGTTTAACAGTACAACTAACCTGCTATACATAAGACAATGCTGCTTAGAAGTTTCCAACTTGAAATATCTATTTTCTTAATAAACCTAAACATGTATGCTGGGGATATTGCCCAGAGGATTTGGGGATGATGAATTATATTGTACATGCCGAAGCCACTTATAAACATGAGCCATATGATGACAATTGGAGCAAAGATGACACCGATTCTGTTGGTCCCATATCGTTGCAGCATGAAAAGGCAAACCAAGATGGCACATGCTGCTGGAACTGGTATATCTGAAAGTATCATTTCAACGAATAATTAAGTAATAAAGTTGAAGTATCGCAAATAACAAACTACTTATCTTCCGAATATTATACAAAGCCCAATTACATAGGCCAAAACAGAAGGTTAGGACACTTACATCTCTTTAAATACTTGTCAACCGAGTGTCTTGCCTTTTCAGAAGAGGTAACTAACAAATCATAAATATGAAGTCCTGAGTATTATGTAAATATCTTGCATCATAATTATGCTGATTAGAATACAATTTCTTACATTGGGCTGCCAGTTTTGACAATGAACGTCTCAGATCTGATGTTGCTGATAAAACTGAAATGAAAACAGGAAGTAATGATCCTGATCATGTGAGATTAGGAGGTAATCCGCAAACTAATGAGGATGACAGTGATAAGACTAACCCGAAAGAGCAGGATCACAGATTATCATGCAGGAACCAAGCAAAGCCAAAAATAACATCAAGTAGTGGCTGCTTTTATATCTTCCAGTTGCTCTTCTTGCCCTTGATTCCACCTTCATCTTAGAAGGGGTTCCTTCCTCTTGATGCATAAGTTCCGTAGTACTTATATCACTCGGAAGCAGTCCTACATTGGCATGCCTACAGAGTAGGGAATACAAAGCAAACGTACCACCTGCAACAATTCACTACTTTTTAGACATACATGGATCTGTATCATATGCAGAGGCAGAGCCAGGATTCTAATCTTACGAGTTTGGATTTAAGATGTCAAGTTCACTTCAAGTGCTAATGATTGGGTTCCAAAATTTAATATTTATACATATATAATAAATTTCTTAACAAAAAAAATACACAGTTTGAGCAAAAGCTACTAGGTTTAGCCGAACCCGTAGCTTAGATTCTACCTCCGCCCCTAATCATATGAACAAATCAAATCTTAGCCATTAAGTTTTTTACATTACCTTCTCCGTTATCATCAACCTTCAAGACTACAAAGGCATATTTGAGCAAGGGAATGATGGTAAACGTCCAAAAAACAAAGGAGAAGAGTTCATATATCTGCTGTCCTGATTTGATATCGCCAGGATTAATTGAACAGAATGCATACAAGGGAGCAGTGCTTAATCGACCATATACTATTCCCAGGGTTTGAAACGATAGAACAACGGTACGCCTCCATGTCTCTTTCTGCAAATTCACCACAGACATAGGAATAAAACATGAATATGACTTGTAGCATAGTTCAATCTATTATGTAAAGACTTTCACAGAGCCATTTTAGCTTTCGAAGCTCAATTAGATGGAGTGAAAATTGAAATCTACAAAAATGGTGCATTTTTGTATCTTCTTCATGGGGGCATGTTATCACCAATTATATATATATATATATATTTTCGTTTTCATATGTGCAGTCGTGGATATACTACCTATACAATGAATATCGACTTCCAAATAAGAATGATCATCAATCAGAAAGAGTGGGAGCTACTGCATAGATAAATTTCATAAATTGCACCGCAAACTGATCCTCTCACTGGGCACTGAGGAGGTTTGCAGGTTACAGCCAACCGCTTTCCCTTCTATATGATTTTGTTCTCTTATCAAAATACAGAAAGTGCGTTCTTTTTTCCCTTTCCAAAGTTAAAGGTGTTTGATCAAGTAGGAAAAAAAATGTGATTTTGAGTAGAATTTGAAATAATTTTTGAGAAGTCAGAAAAAAATAGTTTTTTTTTTTAAAAGTATTTTTTTGAAAATTATTTTTGAGAAAAATATATTTAGAACTACTATTTAAAAGCTTGGTAAAATACTAATTGCTACTCAAAAATGCTTTTCAAATTAATTAACCAAATACAAATTATTTTTCACCAAAAATTCTTTTTTGAAAATCATTTATAATAAATAAATTGATTTTAGAAGTTTGGCCAAACATGTTAGGAATTAAGTTAAAAAGGTGTTCAATTGAATCTCTTGATAGGTGTTAATCGGGTCGGGCTGACCCGTTTTCAACCCGCTTCAACCCGGGTCAGCCCATTACTGTAGCTTAATGTGCGGGCTGGGACGGGTTGGTCGGAGGCGGGTTTTGGACGAACATATTTTGGATAACGGTGCACCGTACCCGCTAAGCCTATTAACCCGTTAACGGACTGCAGCCCGTTATCAACCCGGTTACCGTTACATTTTTTTTTTTTAAAATTATTTGGACCATTGCCAACGGTCAAAATTTAATTAAAAAAACAAAAGGGTTAAAAAAACAAAAGGGTCCACAATAACCCGAAAATTCCCAACCCGCTACCAGCCCGTTATCCCAGCCCGCTAACCAACCCGGTCCGATAATGGACGGGCTGGTTTTTTTTTGTTCAACCCGTCCTAGCCCGCACGATAAACACCTCTAATCTCTTCCTTGAAAAATTTGGAAAAAACAAATTTTTTTATTATATGTAAATAGTTGAATTGCCTTGAGGTGAGTTTTTTTTTCTAATAAAGTGATAAAGCGATTTCATAAATTATTTTAATCATAGGTTCAAATTTCAGGTGGCTCTGCCACTGTGCGCGAGGTCCGAAAAATAATGGGTGTACATTGAATCTATTGCAAATAATTTTACTTTACAATTCTACACGAGATTATTTTCACAGCTTGATCTAATAACTTTTATATGATTGAAAATTCATTACGAGATATGCGGCACACTTACCTTAATAGCATAATTATAATGAATGGATGTAGGGCTGAGCGAAGGATCCATATCTCAGTTAAACAAAGCAGGAATGCAAGATAGCCTTTGACAACTTTAAGATATCAAGTGAAAGAATTAAGAACATTAAACATATAAGGCCTTGAGAGGAATTGACTACCGGCTGATACAGGGAGACACACGTTAAGAACAAGGTCCAAAACTCACAAAGGAAGAACTAAGGTATTTTACTACAAAAATGTTACAAGTGTACACGCATGTCATTTGTCTAAGAGTAACTTTCTTGTTGGAGAGTAGAACAATTGAATTAATGCAGGTCATATCTCATTAGCCAAAACAAACAAGGAACCCCTTTTTTAATGCTCTGAAATTAATACGGCAGAAAGATTCTAATTAATTAATTATAAGTGGAAAAAAAACTGAGAATGAACTTTGGTAGGAGTTTGGTTTGGACTAAAAGGAAGATTGTTTTTTTATTATTCACATGCGATGCTGACTGGTTGACCTAATCATTTTCCACTGTATCTATTCATTATCGATTATGGAAATATTGTCTTTTCTCTTTCGTATTTTTGGTCAAAGAAAAGGGATAATGGTATTTTATTTACTAGTTTAAGTTCTATATACTAACAGTGTAAAAAATATTTGCACAATTACATCTCTTATAAGGTAATTATAAGTAATTTATATAACAAACATTAATTGGTAACATTGTTTTAATAATTACTAACGTGTTAACACATGATATTGATAGTGCGAAAAAGTATTAACACTATCAACGTTATAAACGTAAATGGTTTAGTATAAATAATTACCTGTTTCGTCATTGCTGACTCTGTTTTTATAAAAAATATGGATTGACTGATTTTATTATTTCAAAATCATTGCCGAACAAAAATAGGTAATGACAACTACAAAGTGACAATTGAGCGACCAGTGCATAACCAGACGTCTCCATTTGGAGAAATACCAACTTTCCAACACTAAATTTCATTCTTCGGACAAACGATTGTATTTTTGTTTTTACTTCAAATGGAGATCCGATATTCCCCGCAACATCTGGACTAGTCAATCGGATAGTTTATTTTCTCAAGCCTGGAAAGCTCCGTATGTACTGTTAAATGAGTTCCTGTCTTCCTGCGAATTTGCCATGGAAGCTAAAGAAGAATATTATAGTAATCAGTATTATGCTAATATGATCATTGATCACATATATCCAGTCTTTAAGTTCTGATAACTTCTCTGGCAAGCTGAGGGCAGATTTGAAACTTATGAGTTCGGGATTCTAATCCTTTTGAATTATTGGGTTCGAATATAATAATTTGTACATATTCAATAGAAATATAAAGAATTATAAAGAATAGATAGAGCCTTCCATATGTATGTCACCAGGTTGATTTGTACAAGGACATCTGAGCTCGTACATTCTTGCTGAAAAGCCATCCCATCCATCAACTTCCGTAAACACTAAGTACTTTTCGCTAGGGGTGTCAACGGATATTCGAAAACCGATTAAATCGACCGAACCATACCGGACCGAACCGATTTTTAGGTTTCTTTTAAAAAGACCGTAAATTTTTATATAAATCTATAACCGCACCGATAATTAGGGTATGTTTTTTATTTCATAAAAATAAAGCGAAAAAAATACCGAACCGTACCGAATAAATTTTACATGTGGAAAATATATTTATATAGTAAGTTTAAAAATATTAATGCATTAAATTTTTCTTTGGGCCTTGGAATTTTGAAAACTGTTACAAATCAACAAGTAATTAAACTCAAAATACTACTTCCTAAAACCTATTATGCTAATTCTACTTAAACTAAGTTATTTCAAGTATCTTAGCAAGACATAAAATATTCTAGCGATTTTGAGTAACAAACTATAATGTATTGAATATGTTTCCTTTCATATAATTTAGATTTATCTTTTTGAATATTTAATCTTCTATAGACTTTATTCTTGAGTCCTAGCTTGGTTAATATCTTTCCACTCGTGTGATTTATATTTTCTTTGGCTTTGCTTGGTTTTTTTTACATTGTTGCAGAATAATTGATGGATCTATACTCTAGCCATCTTTCATTTTTTTAATTCATCACCCTTTAAACAGTAAAAATATCTAGAGAGTTTTGTTACGTTCTATAAAAGAACATATGTTATTGCATTCTACTTCTACTGGTGACTTCTACATAATATTTAAAAAAATACCGAAAATTAACCGAACCGTACCGATACCGAAGAGAAACCGACATGATTGGAACGGTTTCGAAAAGTTTAATTCCGGTTATACATAATAAAATAACCGAAAAATTGGTATGGTACTAATTTTATAAAATAACCGGCCGAACCGAACCATTGACACCCCTACTTTCCACCCAAATGCTACAACCTTTTTGTCTCTGCCAAAACCAATCTCGACGTGCGACTTGGGAGAAGTTCTACAAACAAAGTCAGTATATTACCCACAAATTTACAAGCTTATAGAAGGAATGAAGAAATGTAAACAGAAAAGTAATAGATACATGGAAGTTAGCTTCAGCCTCTTTCTTTGATGAGATTCAAACAGCAGGCTATTAGAGACGGGAGAAAAAACTTAGTACTATGGGTTATTGTGAAAAAAATGCTACCAAAGCTATCACCCTCTTACTCTGCAACTGCAACATCAAGAATTCTTGGTCCATCCTAAACCCCGAGGCTTTCGAAAAATAGACTACACTATAGGCTTCCAAGCTTTTGAAACTGCAGGAATGCCTAGCCTGCAAGACACCATAGAGACGGGAGCCTTTCTCAGTTGTTGCTATGCCTTGAGGAAATAAAGGATGATCTTGTCTAACGCTTGGATAAATGCAATTTTTTTGGATAAGTAACTATTGGGATAGATGTAAATTAACACACAAGAAGAGAACCAATGTACCAATGTGGCGTAAAGCTTAGGTCTACATCTTCATTATTAGAGCATGCTGTAAGAGATAGCAATACTAATAATGAATATATATCCATATGATTTTGCATTCAAAAAGATAGACCAGACTACAAAATAGTTCCTCGTCCATGTCAATCAGCACATGAACATTGAAGCTGCTAAGATCTTTGCTAAACACCCTGAAGAATCATCTTTATTCACTTTTGTGTTCACGTGCAAGTGCATATGTCTCGGGGTGTGTGTGTGCGTGTTTCGAATTTTCAGATTTTTTCTATAACACACTGCACCTTCATGCCTATGTGCTTCATAAAAGCTTCAAATTGGTTTTTTTCTTTTTTTTTTCTTTTCTTTTTGGTGCTTCAGAAAAGGTGCTTCTTTGAGCTTCAGAAAGGTACCTTCTTTGATCAGATATCTGGTGTGGTGTGGCGTTCCAAAAAGACTTAGTTAACCACTTTATCATTCACACCGACCAGCTAGTTCGCTGTCACTTGGTATCGGATCTTTTCCAAATGAATCATTTGCCCTGATGTCAGCCGTGTGGAAACTGAACCAAGGTCAGGATTGGATGACCTGGCTAGTGACATGCTTAAATTAATCCCAACTCTAACAAGAGATTCCTTGAGTCCTTAAACTTAAAAGTTCTCTTTTCAAGCAACCTATGCTTCAAGTTACACTTCTTATGCTTCACATTAGTGATTTTCTTTCCGCACCTCAAAGAGAATACATAACCAGAATGTAGCTCATAGCTATCACCAGCATTCACCGACGTAAGCAACAGCCTGTGCCCCTGTAGTCAATGCCTCAGTCATTTTTTGCCTGTATATTTCATCTTTCGCTAAGAATATTTGATAGATATGCCCACAGAACTTGTTCCACTAGAACAAAACTCTCTACCAAAACCCTCTACAAGAGCAAGATCCATTCTTGATATGATGGAAGCGACTTGAGTCCCTCAATATTATTTCATGTTCAATAATCTTGGAGATGTATGTCATTGCAGTATGACAGTCCCCACATACTCGCAGATTCTTGGTTATTCTAATAGGCACTCCAGGAGCTGACGTGAGAATGCCATAAGCAAGGGCCAGCTTTTCACTATGTTCAACAAGTAGATCGCCTTTCTCTTCATCATCTACATCATGAAGTGCAAAACTTGTCTCCGGAATATAGCCCATTGCCTTGATACGGTGAATCAGGTCTTCTAGGAGATTGTATATCTTTTCAGACATTGGATGAGATCTGTCTCCCACAAAAAATGTAACAGTCTCCTTCTTTCCTTGAACCCAACTACATCCAGGTCTCTTCCTTATGCCAGAATGTTTCATAAGAGATCTAACCTGAGCCACATCTTTCCAACGTCTGGCATTAGCATATATATTTGACATAAGGGTATAAGACCCATCATTATCAGATTCCAGTTCTGACAACTTAGCAGCAGCATGCTCTGCAAGATCCACATTTTTATGGACCCTACAAGCACTAAGCAGTGCAACCCATACTACTGAGGTTGGTTCCATAGGCATGTCTTCAATGAGCTTCATAGCTTCATCCAATCGACCAGCACGACCCAACAGGTCTACCATGCAGGCATAGTGTTCAGCCCCAGGAACAACTCCAAAATCTCCATTCATGTTGTTGAAATAATTCATACCTTGGTCAACCATTCCAGAGTGGCTACAAGCATATAGCACAACAAGAAAAGTTACACCATCTATTGGAAAACCTGCTCCTCTCATCTCGTCAAAAATTTGGAGAGCCTCCGCTCCACGACCATGCATCCCATAGCCTGTCATCAAGGATGTCCATGAGACCGTATTCCTCTGGCTCATGTTATCAAACACAACTCGAGCTGCATCAGCATCTCCAGATTTGGCATACATGTCAATAAGACAGTTAGCCACAAAAACCATTGTAGGTTCATATCCTTGTCGTAACACATATGCATGAATTTGCCTACCAATCTTAAGACTAGACAGACGAGCGCAAGCTACCAGAGCACAAGATATGGTATATGCATTTGGGATTACAAAATACTCATACTTCAGCATGGCTGAAAAAAGTTCTAAAGCATCATTAGCATCCCCATGTTGAGCATATCCACCAATCATGACTGTCCACGTAACAACATTCCTATCTCTCCTGTCAATACTATCAAACATGGTCTGAGCAATTTTCATCTCCTTGCACTTTGCATACATGTCAATCAGAGCATTAATCACCATGAGATCCTCCTCAGGATTCCTTCCTTCCAAACTCAACATTCTCTTAATGGCATAGCAATGAGTTTCCTTCCCTTGAAGCAGTGCTCCGATAGCAGCACAACCTGAAAGCACAGAAACAAGAGTGATAACATTTGGTTCTGCCGCAGAAAGCATCATCTCCTTAAATACATCGAGAGCTTCATAGCCTAAATCCCTCTGTGCATACCCTGCAATCACAGCACTCCACGTTACAACATTCAATTCAATCTTTTCCTCCCTCATTCTCTTAAACAACCCCAAAGCCTCATCAAATTGTCCTATCTGAGAGTACGCAGTTACCAATGCATTCCAAGAAACAACATCTTTCACCTCCATTCGCTCGAAAACCTTGTTAGCATCATCCAAGCGCTTGCACTTCGCGTACATATCCACAATTGCATTCCCTACAAAAACATCCTCATACAAACATCTCCGAATCGCATAACCATGAAGTTGTTTTCCTCGTTTCCACGCCCCCAAAGAGGCCGAAGCTGGAAGCACATTAACTAAACTAACAGCGTCAGGACGCAGCTCAAAATTATTTGACGAAACCATCGAATCAAACAAGTCCAAAACTTTCCTATCCTCATCCTTCTGTACATAAGCTGCCGCCATCGAATTCCACGAAATAACATCAGCAATTCCTCTCACAACCGTTTCATCAAACTCCTGGCGTGCATGACCCAACATCCCACATTTCCCATACATAGCAATTAGACCATTGCATACAAACACATTGGAGTCTAACCCAGATGTTAAAATAACGGCATGTACAGATTCACCGAAAAGGAGGGACTGAAGCTCGCCGCATCCTTTGAGAACATACGGGTATGTATAACCATCAGGGTTCCAATTAAGTCTTAACATTTCCCGGAAGAGGGCAAGGGCAGTTACGTGATGTCCGAGAATAACGCTGCGTTTGATAAGGTTGTTCCACCAGAACACTACCTGGGATGACCATGTTGTAGGGTCTGCTGAAGGTGAAAAGGCGCCCGTAACAACGAGTTTGGCTTTGATACAAGACTTGCATTGTTTGAGAAGGTGAGCGAAAGAGGAAGGAACTGATGCCGTGAGGAGTGATGTTGATGAAGAGAAGAAAGCAAAGAAGGAGGTGGTTTTGAAGGGAAAGTGAAGTAGGGTTGTCTCTGAAAGTTTTGGAGGCAACGACGAGGGAACAAGCATACTCCTTAACTGCTCTTCTACTTCAAAATTGATAAACGGAAACTTAAAAACCAGCGGCTTCCACTTTTATTAAAAAAAAATGGAAATTGTGCAATTTTGCCCCTATATTATGCTTTTTATCCTATTATACTTTTGTCATTAGCAAGTCGTTTCTTTGCAATTAACAAACTCCCGCGTGAATTACTCAGACTCCACGTATTCAGATTCCATATAAAAAAAATGGTTCAAATTTATCCTTAATTTTTTATATTTTAAAATTTACAGATTGAAGTTTCATTAGGGGTTAAGGGAAAAAGACTTTTTCTTAATAGTGAAATAATATTAGATCAAAAGTTTAATAGCCGGTAAGGTTGCACAATTTAAATAATACACGAGCAAATTTTATCCTTTTTCTATTTCTTTTCTTTCCTTCAAAAATCATGAGAATTACTAAACCTTACCCGATGAGCACGTCAAATTTAATTAATTAACATGCAAGTCTAGGTGAGTTTCATTGCGAATCAATGCTATGAGTACTAAGGTGTTCTATTATAATAGGGAAGATGGTTACATGAACTCACCTCTTACCATAAGCACAAAATTTATCTAGGACCGTATTTTATAACTTGGAGGAATTTGTCACTATACGACCCTATAAAAGTGGGGACACGTATTCCAAAAAGTGTTGAGTGTCAAAAAAAACTCCGCATTAAAAGTTGATAAAAAAATAATCTATATATAAAGTGTATTGATATTATTAATGGTGTGCACTCTTTTAATAAAAATCGTGCAAACTTGAGCCAGGACAATGTTATACTAAGAGTGTCTTTAGATTTACTATCTAGTGCAACTTGTGTCCACTTATATTTGATGTCTAATTAACATAATGATACAATAAAAGATTAACAAGTTTATTATGTTACTCTAATAAACCGTTACATATTTACTTGAGGTATAAACACTACTGCTGGCCAAAATAAATAATTATATAGCGCTGAATATAGATGTAACGACTCGACTGGTCGTTTTGCTTTCTAGAACCTCATTCCCCTAAATAAGACTTCCAGTACTTGCTTTTATTGATTTATGACTTGCGGGGATCGTTGGTTCGAGATTTGGAAGAGTTTGGGTTGAAATCGGAACACTTGGTTCTTTAAGGTTGGCTTAAAAGGCCAAGTTTGACTTCGGTCAACATCTTGAGTAACGACCTCGGAATCGGGATTTGATAGTTCCAATAAGTTCGTATGATGATTTCGGACTTGGGCGTATGCCCGGATTGGGTTTTGGATGACCCGAGAACGTTTCGGCGCCTAATAGTGAAAGTTGGTTCTTGAATATTTAAGAAGTTCTTTAAATTTGATTTAGAGCGGGTTTTGGTGACATCGTGGTCCAAACAGAATTCCGAGACCGGGTATAGTTCCATAATGTCTTAAGACTTACACTTAAAATTTGGTGTCATTCCAAGTAGTATAAGTACGTTTCGGCGCATTGGAAGTAAACTGAAAAACTTGAAGTTCATAAGTTTGATTCAATTGGTTTTAGGGTGTGATTCTTAGTTTTAATATTGTTTCGGGCGTTCCGAGGGTTCGAGCGAGTCTGTTTTATGATTTCAAACTTGTTGGTATATTCGGGCGGAGCCCCGGGGGACCCGAGCGTCAATCGGACGAGGCTCGAACTAAGTTGAAAATTTGAGAAAGAGCTGAAGCTCCAGTTGTTGTCATAACCGCACCTGCGGTTGGCCAGCCGCAGGTGCGAGCTCGCAGGCGCAGTTAGAGCATCACAGATGCGGCCTAAGGAGAGGAGCCCAGGTTCCGCAGATGCGGCTCCTCTTCCGCAGAAGAGGAACCGCAGGAGCGGTCACCTGTCCGCAGGTGCGGCTCCAGCTGGCCCAGCCCATTTTCGCAGAAGCGGACAATTGTCCGCAGATGCGGTCAACGCACCGCAGGTCCGGAAATCGCTGAAGGTAGTGGCCTTCATCTAATACGGGAGTTAGTCATTTTTGGCTCATTTCACTCCATTGTTGGGTGATTTTAGAGCTTCTTGAGAGGGGTTTTTCACCAAGCTTTTGGAGGTAAGTAATTCCTACTATATGTGAGTTAAATACTTAAATTTTGGGTAGATTAACATGTAAAGATTAGTGAAAATCCTGGGATTAGAGGAAAACCTAGGGTTTGGCAAGAATGAGATTTTACCACGAAATTGACCATGAAACTTAGTGATAATCGCATATTTATGTTCCTTAAGTCATGGGTAACAACTTCCTTCGAAAATTTCCGGAATTCGGGCACGTGGGCCCGGGGATGAATTTTAGGAATCTTGCATTTAAGGTTGGGAAACTACTTCAATAGTTAGAATATGAACTCTTAAGCATATATTGATTAGTTTTTACTCCATTTGAATAGTTTTGGATCGTTCGGCTCCGATTTGAGGGCTTGAGCACATTCTTGAGTTTGGAAGTAAGCTTTGGGACAAGGTAAGTCTCTTTTCTAACCTTATAAGAGGGAAATTTCCCCATAGGTGAATCTAATTAAACATGTGGGTATATGTGGGGTCTACGTACGCACGAAGTGATGAGAGTCCGTACGTAGCTACTATTCCTGTTATGTCCGGGTAGTTTAGTTTTACACCATGCTTTGTGAATACCGTTATTTGACGATATTTTCTCTTTGTATTAAATGATACTGAGTTGAGAATTTCTAAGGATTTTAAAGCTTCAACTTGAATTGCCTTCTTCTTTAACGAAAAGAATTTAAGAAAAGAATTTGATTTAAATGATTGAATAATATTTGACCGCGTCGCATCAATGATTCGCGAGCGGGGTGAATAGATGCATCTATGGTTCTCGCCATTCGACCCTCCGGTAGTGCACATTTTATTATTATGTTGGATCGCGCCGTACGACCTCGGCATTACTTGCATATGCTACTTGCTTGGAACTTTCTGTGATTTGGACTGCTTTAATGCCTTGAAATGTAAATTGTTAATCGATATGACCAAAATTGAAATTTATTATGAAAGAACTTGTCACTTCCTATTATTAATTGTCGGTAGTATTCATGACAGCCATGCTTAGCATAACACTTAAATTATATTATTGTTGGCCCTAGTAAGTGTCAAGTCGACCCCTCATCACTACTTCTTCGAGGTTAGACTGGATACTTGCTGGGTACATATTGTTTATGTACTCATACTACGCTTCTGTACTTAATTGTACAGGATCTGAGGCAGGTGCATCTAGCTACCCGTCCGGCGCGCATTCTTGATACTTGACCGAGATTTCACGGTGAGCTGACCCCTTCTGAGCCGTTCAGCAGCATGCCGGAGTCTCTCTTTTGTTTATTACTGTCTATTCTATTTCAGACAGTAGGATAGTCATATTTTTGTACATTCTACTAGTTGCCCTCGTACTTGGGACACTAGATCTTGGCACACACATTAGTAGACTATTATTTTTGGGTTGTAAAATTTATATTCATGATTCCTCCCGTGGTTCTTGCCTTGGTTGTCTTGTAATTTTATTAAGTACTAAATGCTTAAATTTAAGTAAAAATTGTTGTTGGAAATTCTTAAATAAAATGGAGATCACTAGGTGGTTCACAATTGGCTTGTCTAGCAGCGGATGCTGGACGCCATCACGACCTGACATAGAATTAGGTCGTGACAACATGGTATCAGAGCACTAGGTTCACGTAGGTCTCACAAGTTATGGGCAAACCTGGTAGAGTCTTGCGGATCGGTACAGAGACGTCTGTACTTATCTTCGAGAGGCTATAGTGTGTTAGGAAACTACTCTTTATTCATCTTCTATCGTGCAGTTGATGGCATACTAAATTTCCTTCTTCTATTCTCTCAAAGATGGTGAGGACGCGCACGACGGACGTTCCAGACCCGGGAAAAGCTGCTCCCCTCGTTGCTAGAGGCCAGGGGAGGGCACTGACCCGAGGTAGGGGACGAGGGCGTCCCAGAGCTACCCCAGTTGCACCACCGGCGGATCCAGCAGGGATTCCCATTATTGAGGAGCAGGGCGAGGTGCCCGCAGTAGAGCCTACCCCGGCGAATTTCATGATAGCATCGGGCTTTCAAGAGGTCATGGGTCGTATGCTGCGGTTCATGGATTCTATGACCCAGGCTGGTTTATTTCCAGCAGACCCAGCCACATCTCAGGCGACAGGGGGAGCACAAACCCCTACTGCTCAGGCTTCTGGGCATGCAGCCGCAGTGTATCAGACTCCGGGCACTACCCGCGGATGGGGCCCAGCCAGTTGCAGCAGTGGCACCTGAGCCCAGACCAGCTGCGGATGGTGATCTGCAGAAGTTATTGGACAAATGGACTAGACTACGCCCTCCTATCTTCGGAGGTGAGCGTCATGAGGATGCCCAAGATTTCATTGATAGGTGCAGGGATAGACTGCACAACATGAGGATATTGGAGTCCTATGGGGTTGACTTCACTACTTTTCAGCTGGAGGGCAAGGCCCGTAGATAGTGGCAGTCTTATGTTCTTGGCAGGCCAGTGGGTTCCCTCCCATCACTTGGGGCCAGTTCACACAGCTTTTCTTGGATAGGTACATTCCACCCTCTGAGAGGGAAGAGTTGCGGTATCGGTTTGAGCAGCTTGAGCAGGGTCAGATGTCAGTGACCGACTATGAGGCGAGGTTTTCTGAGTTGTCTCGCCATGCACTCATGATACTTCCTACTGACGCAGAGAGAGTGCGGATATTTGTTGCGAGGTTGCACTCCGGTATTAGGGCCAACATGGCCCGAAAGGTTGAGATGAGGATTTTTTATCAGCTGGTAGTGGAGATTGCTCGGAGGATTGAGGGCTACCGTCAGAGTGGTAGAGAGCAGATACAGTTGACAAGAGGGGCCGTTTCTCTGGAGAGTTTAGAGGTGCCCCGGTGATCTGTTCAACCCCTACACCACTACAAAGTGGCAAGAGCGGTCGATGCAGCTTTTACCCGAGAAGGTCGAGATTGAATCCACAGGGAGCTACAACAATGTTTGGAGTTGGATTTCTATCTAATCTAACAGTGCGTAGTGCTCTTGATTACACTTCCAATCATATTTGTTTGTTTGTTACTTCTCATTTTATGCTAATGATATGCGAAATTAAGCTAAGTATGAATGCTTGTAAGGTTTTCTAAATGGTTAACGAGGCACTAGGGAAGTGACTTTCTCCTAGTGAATACTTGACGGCTTCTAAAGCCTAAGGCAATGTGACTTTCTACTCACTCTATAACTCTCGGTAGCTTGAGTGACTTTGCCCTAATTGACTTTCTCAAGACCATTTGCGTGTCAAAATTATGCAAGCAATGTAGGCTCAAGTCGGGTATTACTATCTCTAGATTTAACCCTTTAATTGGGGCTATCAATCTCTTGAATATGCCCCAATTCCTTGTTGAACTGATTTTCCTAGACTCAAGCTCTCTTTCTCAAGAAGAGCCCAAGTCAAATAGGCATAAATTAGTGTTTGTAACCACTAATCCAACATGGATAACACAAATCAGTCCAAATATCAACCACCCATAAACATCTAAGCCTTAGAACAAAAGACCCATCAAATGCCCACACTAGGATTGAGCCCCAACCCTAGCTAATGGGTCTAGCTACTCATAATAATGGAAGAAATCAGATATGTAGATGAAGAATAACCCATAAAATATGATTACGAGCTAATATTTGAAGATTCAATGTTAAACCAGCTATAAAATTACTCAAAATAGACTAAAACCACTGTTCACGTGCTCAGCTAAGCTAAAGATACCCTAAAAATCTAAAAAAGAAGTATTTATACAAGGCCGAATTTTCTAGACAAAAATACCCCTGACGGAGGTACCGCGGACCGCGGAAAATGCACCGCGGCCGCGGTGAGGCTTATTGGCTTGAGTTTTCATTCTTTGAATCTAGCCACCGCGGACCGCATAAAATGCACCGCGGCTGCGGTGGCTTCACCGCGGACCGCATAAAATGGACTACGGCCGCGGTGCCTTGAAACTACAAAAGTCCTAAGCTCTCTGAATCTCCTCTCTGCGGACCGCAACAAATGGTGCGTCCGCGGTGAGGCTACTGCCGCCGCAAAGAATCTTCCGCGGACCGCACTGCTTAAAACCCCTAGGATTGCACCTCTCTGAACTTCTCCACCGCGGACCGCACTAAATGGACTGTGGCCGCAGTGGGTCTGTTGAAACTGGTTTTGACTTCTTGTCACTTTCTTGACCAAACCCTGCAAACAAGTACAACATGTAAGCCTTTGGGACTATTTGTATACATTTTTAATCCAAACTCAAGTAAAAAAGAGTATAAAATGAACTAGAATTCCTAGTTATCAATTCCCCCGAACTTAAGCTTTTGCTTGTCCCCAAGCAAACAAAATAAGTCCCACCTCCTTAAGAATAAAGCCAAGAAAATTCAGCCGACCTAAAGTGACCTCATCTAGCATCAATTGGGACTAACAATTGCCCTCAATTCAAATGAATCATTAACAACATTCAACCTTTTAAACATCATGGTTTTAGTGCGACACAAAAGCAACAAGAATTGACTCAACTCATCAAGGAAACTCTTTCTACCACTTTGGTCATTGTGGAACCCAAACTCACACTCATCACTCTCCCTTAAGCAAAACCTCACTTTTAGATTGTAGCACTCAGAACGAGGATTGTGGAAACACACTCATCTCTGATAATAGGTGAATTTAACTATAGTCACGCCTTAAATAACCACTTTCTTGTATAGTTTTGATGATAAAAGTGATAACAAAATGCTCTTATTAGTGCTTTTCATGATTTGCAGGTGATATATGATCAGGGAAGGCTAGGGAGTATTTTTGGAGTCAAAAATAAAGAAAAAGAGGCCAACTGTGAAATTCTCCAAGTAAACCACGCAAAATAAGCCTGAAGATTCAGAGGACTGGGTTGACCGCGGTAGAACCGCGGTGGAAGATAGCTGCGGATAAATTCTGATTCAGAGAAGGCATTTGGCCGCGGTTTGACCGCGACCGCGGCAGAACCGCGGCGAAAGCAGAAAACTTCAGGGACTAAAGTGTAAAACACGGGATTTTTAGACCTAAACCCTATTTTAAATACAAGACTTCGCCCAAGAGAGGCATGTATTGAATTTTAGAGTATCTTGGCAAGGAGAACAATTGTGAGAGATCACCCAAAACATCTTTCTTCTTTTCTTTGATTTTTATTGCTAGTTATGATGAATTCTATCTTAGTTTGTTTTCCCATAGCCATGAGTAGCTAAATCCTGTGTCTAAGGCTTTGATGGAACCTATTGGGGGATGAACATCTTGTTTATGTGAATACAAATTGCTAGTTTCAATCTCTATTTGTTCAACCTTGTGTTTGTTGTAGTTAATTGACAGGATCCTCAATTAGTTGTGCCTATTTAGTGTGCATAACTTGGAAAAGAGTGCATATTTAGGTTATTGTTGAACAACACCACTCCTAAAGTATAAGAGGAATCTATAATTGCGGGTTTAAAGGCGGGATTAGGGATAACGAAGCCTTGGGTGTAATCTAAAGTGAATTGTGCTAAATAAAGTAAGCTAGTGTATCTCGGGAGAGTGCAATTAGTATATTACTGTGATTACTCGGGAGAGATTTACGGTAAGATGAGCGTTCATGATTAATAGAGATGTGTTGGTAAATTTGTATGAGCATAAACAGAAGGGATTCTTTCAATAGGGGAAATCATTGCCTTAGCTTCTTCTCATTATTGTTTACAACCTTAGTAGTTTAGTTTACAGCTGTTTAATTTATTTGCAATCGTAGTTAGTAAAGCGACCTTCCACTGTGATTCAAACATCTGGGAAACTGGTTCTCAAGAGTTTAGTGGGTTTAAAGATAGTGATTGATAGGTTAACTCTCTGTGGATTCGACCCTGGGCGTAATACTCGGGTTATATTTGCAACGTCCGCAGAGTCCTTTTTAGAGGGCATAGTTGGGCGTGATCAATCTCTCTCAAAGAAAGGTCACAAGTCCGGCTCTAAGTACCATAAGTTTGCCCCTTATGTGAGTCACCACTAATGTAAGCTTAAAGATAGATAGTTATGATCTTCAAACATTAAAAAAAATATCTTAATAATGTTAAATTCTTCTCAATATTTACGATTGCGCTCTTCATATTTTTTGCCTATTTCACATCATATTACATGCTTTGGTATCCAACATATGCTACGTGACTCATGTCCACAAGTAGAAATTAATGTATAGAAGGTGATGGACAATGTAATATTACAAAATTTAGATTTTGCGTTCTTCTCAGTTTTGCCAAAGTGATATGCACAATTATTACCTTGTCTCAACATGTGAATTAGAGGAATCTCAAGTTCGTACCTGAGATGCCTACATTCTTCTATCACAACACGATTAGGGCGAATTTCGATGATATCTCTCATGCTTAATTAGCAGCATCAGAGCGTCACTCGAGTCAATTTCAATAATAATTCCTTGAGGCTGTAATTTTTAGCTAGGGTTAGACAACCTTGTATAGTGTATGAATCTGGTATAGAGATTGATGTTGCTTTCGTACTGAGTCACCTGTAAAATCCGCCTAGCCTCATTCCCTTGTCATCTTATGCAATACCTCCAAATCTGAATAATCCTTAATTAGACATGAAACTCCCATTCGTTTTGATCTTGATAAACCCCGGGGGGGGGGGGGGGAACCAAGTGATGAAAATAGATGCATCACACTGCTTTTTGAATGTGACTAACTCGAGGTGTAACTTTATAAAAGAAAAATGAAATACTTTGCCCATGAGAATAAGGCACATGTAGTTCCATGATTATGAGGAAACTAAATTAATTGGGCATTGGTTGCTAAATATGAAATGAAAAATAAATAAAGTGAAGACTCTGACAATAAGTATCAATTTGGGTGTCAATGATTCTATTTATATCAAGTATTGCATGTAGTAGTATTTGTCAGTTTAGTTCGTATTTCTCAAAAGTTAGCTATATTTAAGGCATGAATACAAGATCTTTTAGGAAGTGTAATTTTTCGTTATGTCATCATTAGATATATCATCTAAAATGTTTAATTTGTTGTTCTCACTAAATTAGTTCGGTGTGCAAACATGTAAAATGTTAGATAAATTTCTTTGTTGTCCCTATTACATAGGCATAAGAGTTTGCTTACAAAAACAATAAAAATCAATTTACAAAAAGAATAAAATTTTTAACTGCAAATTTGAAATCATGAGTAAAAAATGCTGAACAGAAGAGAGAGAGAATGAGTGACCTCTTACTAAAATAACATCCAGGTACTCAAAATCACATTCCTCCCAAATCCCCTGATAAATTCAATCCTCAAACACCTAATACACTATCCTGCAAGGATACACTGATTCAAGATGAATTCTTCAACAACAACACTACTCAATCAGTGGAAGAAATCTCAACACTACCAATGGACATCCAATCAACAGAATTGGATGACACGAATTCAGAGGTATTGTCCCACAAATTGAAGCAAATAATACTATCTGAGGAGGACAGAAAACGCACGTACAACCCTTGAAAATTCTCCATCATCATAAAACTCATGGGTAAATGACTGGAACATCACTACTTGAAAAAGAAACTCCAAGACCTGTGGAAGATAAATGAGAATTTTCCACTTATTGATCTTGGAGAAGATTACTACACAGTCAAGTTGGCCAAGGAGGAAAGTATGACTAAAATACTACATAATGGACCTTGGTTCATCAATAGTTTTTTTCTTTCAGTTCAAAAATGGGTGCCCAATTTTGTAGCTAAAGAAGCTCATCAAATCTATACAACAGTATGGGTACGATTACCACAACTCTCCACGAAATTTTACGATGGCATTATTCTTACAAGAATTGGCAACTGCATTAGCAAACTACACAAAGTAGATGCATGCACATCAGCCACATTAAGAGGAAGATATGCTAGGCTGTGTGTGGAGTTACCATTGGAGCAACCAGTGCAAAATTATTTACTAATTGGTCACCATAAATAACTTATCCTATATGAAGGAGATGATATACTATGCAAAGCATGCAAGAGGTTGGGACACACAAGTCAGGGGTGCTCACACTTCCTTCCACCAATCAAACAAAAGGCAGACCAACCAACTTTGGAGTCACCACAATCCAGGAATTACAATGCACAGGAATGGCTAACAGTCTCCTTCCCCCAAAAAGGCAAATCTAAGGCAGCCAATCAACTCAAAGAAAAGGCTAGTGCATCCATAGTCCCAGGTATAAATGTTCGAATGTATGATGCTTTGTCAGGTAAGTATCTTAACACACAACCTTTAAATTATATTAACAAACAACTTCTCGCCAACCCTAATGCAAAAGTAAGCAAATTACTAATTGATCACAGTGATGACCCAACTAAAATGGCCACAATTCAAAATGCCAAAACACATGATGAAGGAGAAAGCAGTTTTACAAATCCACCTAAGCAGCACGAGATTTTGGAAAAAAAGGAAACAAAGGTTAATCAAAATTCCAAAAATCTGCATGACACAAGCAAACTTTGCATTACAAGTGTCCCAAACGTGGCACATTATCCTAACACGGATAATAGCCAAAATCTTTTGCTTAATACCATGGACTTGGAAATAAATCACACACAAACCAATCAAAAATGCAAAGAGGAAATCAATTACCCTACTAATAATAACTACAAAAATAATAATGACTACACTAAAAATCACCATGCAAAGTTCACCCCTGATAACCAATCCTCACCCTAACACTTGGTAAACGAAAGCAGCCAAGTGGCGGAGGACATATCCATGCAAGATTTGGATATAAACCTCACGCAACCTTCTTCCCATCCTAACAACTAGATACAGTCATTAGCAATCCCCCCAATCACCTACACACCACTCCCCGTCTAAAACAACAAACACACCAAAATGCCAAGACCTCCACTAACACTAAGGAGAAGGTTCTGACTCATTCAATTAATCCACCCCTCTCGAAATCAAACCATGAACAATCTCCCCAACCTCCCTCCTCTCTTTCCCTCAAATCCTGTGATCTACGCTCAACCTCCAAGTCCACCAAATCATGTTCCACAATCGTGGGTGGAATTGGGCCTTCAAGGTCATGCAGTGTCTTTCAATATGGAGATCAATGGGCAGGAGTCCATACTGATAATCCAAAACACACACTTCCTAGCTCAACTGATATCAGAAGGGATGAACTTGGCCATGAACAACTACATCAACCAAATGTGGCTGAGCAATATTCTCCAACCATTAGCTCCCTCAATGAACCAAAACCTAGTGAACAACATGCAATAGGTGTGGAATATCCCAAGCAATTCCAACCAACAAATCCCATAAAATCCACCTCTAAATCTTCCATTCTTTGCTCCGTAGGATCTAATGTTCTTGAATCCAATATTCACACAGTGGACTGCTCAGCACATGCAAAACCAAAAACACGATCCACAACCAGATTCAATGGAAGAGCAAGCTCCAGTTCCAAACATGCAAAACTAGGAAGGGCTCCAGGAGGAAGAAGAGGAGGAGGACAACTTGCCACACTTGGGGGAGCCGACAGTGGCATTTTCAAGCCTAAGCGAGGTAAAAATTCTCATCTTCAAGAAGATGCTAGACAAGAAATCTATCTTCAGCTGCCCAGTGACACTTTACAAGTGCTCATACGACCTCCACAGGACCCAACTGTGGGGAAGAATGTAGTGATACTAGTCCCCTCCCTCAGGAGGAATCACAACAAAAACCCACTCAATAATCATTCCATGAATCAACCAAATAACTTTACAATTTGGAATGTTAGAGGAGCTAATAATGCTAACTTTAGGAGACACTTTAGGGAACTTATGGACACCCACATGCCTTGTTTAGTTGCTCTGTTTGAAACAAAAATGGAGAGTCATATATCTATCCTAGAGGAATTTCACTTTACTGAGATGATAGAGGTTCCTTCTGTTGGGCAAGCTGGAGGGTTGGTAATTCTGTGGAATCATGAGGTGGTGACTGTCAACAACTTCACTAGGAATGGGTAGGCAATTCATGCAATGATCGAGGTAAAGCCCAAAAACCTATCCTGGTTATTTACTGCTATTTATGCTAGTAATGATATAACTACTCGTAATATGTTATGGGATAGTTTAAAAAATATTTATGATCACTACAGAGGACCTTGGTTAGTTGGAGGTGATTTCAATGAAGTAGTAAACTCCGGAGAAAAATATGGGGGTAGAAGCATTAACCAGAAAAGAGCAAAGTCCTTAATAGACCGCCTTAGCTACTGTAATCTAGTAGACTTAGAATTTAAGGGATGTAAATACACATGGTCCAACTACCGTAGAAAAAAAAGTTGTTAATCATGGAAAGATTAGACAGGGTCTACTCTAACGAAGATTAGTTACAAGCATTTGTTAATGTGACCATAACACACCTCCCTAAAATCCATTCTGACCATAACCCTATTCTAATCAACCTTAATAATAGAAATAATTCCAGTCATGACAGACCATTTAGAATAGTAACCTATTGGTGTTCCCATCCGGATTTCCCTAGGATTGTATCACATAGCTGGGAAAATAAAGACCTAGTAGAAGGAACTAAGTCCTTTCAAATAAATGTTTTAGATTGGAAAAAAATACCTATGGAAATATTTTTGCTAAAAAAAAAAAGAAAAATTCTGAATAGAATTGATGGGATTCAATAATCTCCTAATTACTCAACAAGCTACTTCCTTAAAGATTTAGAAACTTCTCTCATTGAAGACTATAACACAATCCTTAAAATAGAAGAAGATTACTGGAAGCTACGCTCTAAAGTTAATTGGTTAAATGAAGGAGATGCAAATACCAAGTTCTTCCGCATAAAAGCCACTAATAGAAGGAGAAGATATAATATTATCTTTTTCAAAGACAACTCAGGGAATTGGATTGACGACCAAGCCTCCCTAATTAACCATGTTACAGAATACTTCTCAAGTATTTTTACAACCTCCCACGATAGGACTGACTGGCGATCTATTAAAAAAGATATTGCTAACTTCTCACAAATTGACCTCTCTAGCCTAGACAAGCCCTTAAGAAACCAGGAGATAAAAAAAGCGATGTTCTCATTTAAACCTTACAAGGCACCAAGCCCCGATGGGTTACATCCATTCTTTTTCCAAAAAATTTGGCACATTCTAGGAAGTAAGGTCATCAATCTGTGTCAACAAATTTTTTCTACCTCTGTTATACCCAATGATATTAATAAAACCTATCTTTGCCTAATCCCTAAAATTAACAATGCTAATAGCTTGAAGAATTTTAGGCCAATAAGTCTTTGCAACACGATTTATAAGGTGATAACTAAAGTCATTGCCAATCGAATCAAGCCTTATCTAAATTACCTCATTAATATACAACAAGCTAGCTTCCTAAAAGATTGACGAGCTAGTGATAATGCTATTATAGTTCAAGAAGTCTTAAAAAGGTTTAACTTAGCCAAAGGAAAGGAAAACTTTTTACTGAAGCTTGATTTTGAAAAAGCATTCGACAAATTAGAATGGTCCTATATCTATCGAACGCTTAAATTTTTTAAGTTCCCTCCATAAATATCAGCCCTTATCCTTAGTTGCATTACCACAAGTACTATCTCTATGTTGGTTAATGGTAACAAAACTAAAGAATTCACTCCCACAAGGGGTATTAGACAAGGGGACCCCATGTCTCCTTACATATTCATACTATGCATGGATATGCTTTCCAAAAATATTAACAATCAAGTAGATACTAGGAATTGGGTGCCTATAAAACTTAATCCTAGGTCGTCCCCCCCCCCCCCCCCTTTCTCATTTGTTTTTAGCTAACGACCTAACCCTTATGGGCGAAGCCAACAAAAAAACCATTACTACTATTTGCAAAAGTATGGAGAGTTTTTCTTCCATCTCTGGATTAAATATCTATAATGAAAAATCAGAATTTATCATGTCAAAGAGCTTTAATCAACATAATAGAGATCTGGCTACTAAGACTTTTGGGATAACCATTAGTAAGACCTTTGGTACATATCTAGGTTTTCCAATGCTATACCACTATCCTAGGCACAAGGATTATCAACCCTTACTTGATAAAATGCATGCTAAATTAAACAATTGGAATGCTAGATGGTTAAGTATGGCAGGCAGGTGGACATTAATATCCTCTACCCTAAATACAATACCAAACCACCTAATGCAAATAAGTCTTCTACCTATCAAAACCCTAAAAGAAATAGACAAAATTCAAAGAGACTTCCTATGGGGGACTACAAGGTAAAAGAGAAAAATTCACCTTATTGGATGGAACATGGTTACCAATACAAAAACCAATGGTGGACAAGGTATTAAGAAAGTAAAATCAAAAAACCTAGCCCTTCTAACCAGCCTGGCATGGAGGATCCTTAATAATTCATCCTCCCTTTGGGCTCAAGTTCTTATTAGTATTTATGGGAAGAGTAAGAGAACAAATGGTTGTTCAAACACATGGAAAATTCTCCTCAAGGGATGGGCTGTTTGTAATAAGGGTATTAGGTGGCCAATAAACATACATTCACATATGAATGTCTGGCACGCAAACTGGATTCCTAATATTATCAGTCTTCGTAATAATATCTCAGGCCCATTAACTCTTAATGAAGATAGCTTAACTATTAAAGATATTTGGGATAAAAAGGGTTGGAATTTAAGGAAAATCTCCTTTGATCTCCCTAAAATTAATATAAACAGTATTAATGCTTTAAACCCCAAAGGCCACATCAATGCACCTAACAATCTCATTTGGAGTCTAAAACCAAGTGGTATGTTCTCAACAACCTCTTGCTACGAGCTAATTGATGAGCAAACACCAAGAAGTCTCAATTTCAATTGGATCTGGGACCTCAAGTGTCCTAACAAGATCAAACTATTTATATGGAAATGCTATCACAAACGACTTCCTACAAGAGGTTACCTAGCCAAAATTGGTGTTAATATAAATCTAAACTGCCCAATATGCAAAGACACCACTAAATCTATATGCCATACCTTCTGGGAATGTACCATTGCTCAAACTTTTTGGCAATCAATGGGAGTGACCATTACCAACCAGGTGCATACTAATAATTGGATTGATTTATTACGAAATATTTGCCCTAATATAAACAATAACTACATAACTTGGGATGATATACTACCTTTTGCCCTTTGGGCCATTTGGTATAACAGAAACCATAATAATCAAAACAATAACAACATCCATAAATACGGAAAAAAGGTGCTTGACCAAACTGTGGAATACAAACTTCTAACATCCAAATCCAATACTAACAACATAAAATTAAGCATTAATGTAAAGTGGCAGCCCCCCTCCCCCCACCTAGGGGTTGGTATAAGATCAACATTGATGGTGCCTTTAGAAGCAACTATCTTGAAGGAGGAATCAGCGGAGTCATTCGCGACCATAAGGGCCAATGGAGGACAGGCTACCACAAGAAAATACATGCAATATCACCAATCCAAGCAGAACTTCAAGCATTTCGCTGCACTTCAACTAATCATCAAGGAACAATTATTCCCAGTTGAAGTAGAAACTGATTCCACGGAGGTCATACATTTTCTTCACGATGATTACCCAACTTACAATAATTTAATTTATGAATACAGGTGGTTAATGGACAAGGTAACCAAACAAGGGAAGATTACATTGAAGCATAGCTTCCGCGAAGGGAACATGGTAGCACATCTTTTGGCAAAAGCAGCGCTAATGCAAAGTAGATACAATAAATTATGTGTCTTTGTTTTACCACCTGATTTTGTTATAGATGACTATGACAAAGATCAGGATGGTTATATTTATGTTAGAAGTTGTTCTACGGAACAATGTGGTAATATGACTGCTTTAGGGAATGATAATGCCTTACATGGCATAATTTTAGCCCATAACGGCTTATGTACTAATGACAATGTTAAGGGTCATGAACCCTAGTTTTTATTAATATAAGTACCTTTTATGTTAAAAAAAAAGCTAACAGAACGCGGAAAGATAGTTCTTAACATCTATTGGATGTTTTTCTATCGTACAACTCAATTCAGTTTCAGGTATTCGGCCACACACACTTATAGATTTGATGATTAATAACTCTGTATACGGTCAAAATCATATGCCTCCGATTTATAGGCTCGAAGGTCCATCATAGGCCCGAGTTCGGGTGAGGTCGAGTTCGAGACCAGTGTACCAAAATCAATCTCAAAGACAACGCAATTCCCGGAGATAGGAGTACGAGGAATACCAGTCCCGAGTATACTCGACCCCGAAATAGTACCGTTGGGAATTTATAATAGAATGAGCTAGATTCCTGCCACGTTCCCATAATCGTGGCACAAATCCCGGAATAAGATTGTACGATTCCGTATTAGGCGGTTAGACAGCTGTATCAAGAATATTCCCTACTGTAAATAGAGATATTCCTTATTTAGGGTTCCGCTATTATATAAAAGGGACCCCAATCATTTGTAAGATCATCTTATCACTGAGCAAAGAATATACTCTCTACCTTTTCGCCTACTGTTCATCAGCATTGTTCTTTAGCTCTATTGTTCTTATTTTACTTTTATTACTTAATTGTTCTTATTATTCCAAGCCTACCTCGAGGTCACTGAGCTCGAGGTCACTGCTACTGAGTAACATTGGTTTGATTTACTTGTCTCTTTCGTTTCTACTTCATATTTCTTGATTATTAATTGGTATTGAACTAAATCACATATCTTTAAAACCACAAATCAAATTTAATTGTTACTCGTATTTTCGAGGTAAACAGTTTGCTGCCCACAGTAGGGCTAAAGATAATAGTGATTATGATAGAATATATAAGTCCACCAAACTGTATAGAGAACCGGGTCCTCTACCAGTTCCTACTGTAAGCAACAGACTGGCAGTATAGGGAATCAGGTTCTCTATTTGTTCCCACAGTAAATCGGCAGTACATAAAGAACACAGAGGAATTTTACGTGGAAAACTCCCAGCTCAACGGGATTAAAAACCACGACCTACCCTTGTAGGATTTCAACTTCACTACTAAGCAATCTTTAGATTACAACCTATTGTAACCTAGGAATTAACCTCTTAATCCCTCACTAACTTGTAACTACACTATTACAAGCCACTTTGTAATAACTCTATTACAAAGACTTAATCACTCACTAACTTGTAACAACACTATTGCAAGCCACTTTGTAATAACTCTATTACAAAGACTTCACCACTCGACTAACTCTAGCCAAGACACAAACACAAGGGTTTATGATTTACGAAGGGTTTCCTACACAATGCTTCTAACTAAGCTAAGTAGGAGTTACAAATGAAGAACAAATAACAAAGACTCAACAAACCTAAGGACTTAAGATATCTTCAATCTTTGGATCTGGTCCTTGAGGTTGCAGCAGCTTTGTTCTTGAGAGAGGTTATGTCTAGCACTTGAGAGAATATTTTCTTTTGATTTTGCAAGTGTTGGAGTGATCAAATCCCTTGCCTCATGTTGATAATATGTGTGTGTGATGTCATCAACGATGATGTAATAAAGTGCCCTTTAGTTTCGCCTTAGCAAGCTACAGCTGTGTTGTTGTACTGCTGCCAGACGATACAGTGCAGTAGCCTGTCAGACGGTATAGTGCATCAGCTTTTACAGCTGTAGAGTTGACTGTACAACGACGAGGGAAACTGATCCCTATCTGGTCTCTCTGTTGTTTCCTTATCTGATTTCATTGAGAATTGAACCAGACATCTGACTAGTTATTCTGAATGCAGGGGAACTTAATTGTAATAACATTTCTTATCTTGTTCTCTCATGAAGTAACTTGTTTTACCTTCCTTGATTGTATTTATACATGTGTGACATCACCTACAATGATGTAAGCAAGGTAGGAAAAAAGCCTTCCACAGAAAGTTGACTGTTGCACTGTTCCTCTACAGTAGCATGTGCAGGCAGCAACTTTCCAACTGGAGAGTTGACTTCATACAGTCTCCTCGGGAACTGGTAGGGACCTGTTCCTTCAACTGTTCCTTCCACTCTAAAGAGTTGAGTTATATCTCACGCTGGATCCCAACCTGGAACTTTGTGATATTAAGGTCTTGTAAATGTATAACAGGTTCCTTATCTGGTTCTGGATAGTAAGTTTGTTAGATCATCAAAACATAAAGAAAATTACTTACGCCCAAAGTACTTGTAACCTATCAATTTCCCCCTTTTTTATGATGACAAACTTAGAATTGATATTCCTTTGAGAAATGGATCTCCACATTGTTCCCCATACGAATCAGCCATATCCCCCCTATGAACCAAACCTAAGGAACTGATCACAACTGGTTCCTCAAGACCGTTTGGCAAATCATCAAAACTCAAAATACCATAACTTAGCAATTTTCCCTTTTATGATGATGACAAACCTAGAATTAATATTCCCCTTGAGAATGAGATTCCTTACATGTACTGATCATATCTGGTCCGTACCCAGTTCCTTGAGAACATTTGTCATCATCAAAACATGACATAGCGTAACTTAGAGCAATTTCCCCTTTTTGATGATGACAAACCCAAATTAATATTCCCCTTGAGAACCAGATTCCTCACATGTTTCCCTGCGGATCAGACCTATAATCAACATATTATCAGTAGAGCTATCTTTCATGCACAACACAACATATCAATTCGATTATGTTCCTCCCCCATGTTGACACCTATATAACTTCCCCCTTTTGGCATCATTGAAAAGAATAACAGAAGAAGCACAACCAAAAAGAAGTTCAGCAACATTAACTCATGCCACTTGGGCAACACAGCATTGTGAGCACGTGATTTTTGCCCAAAGCAAATTATTCCAAAAGTTTCAAATAATTGATTTCTTTATTATTTTACAATTTTTGTTAATTTTTGTTAAATTTTTGTGTTAATTGGTTGCATTTTTATTCATATGAAAATACAAAATATGCACTTGCATTTAGGGATTTAATTTCACAATTTTAGTATTAATTAGGTATTAATTAGTTTTAGAACAAAATTTAAAGAAAATTGCAAAAAATAGTTTCTTTGCACTTTTAATTGTTAATTGTTGCATTTATCTTTAAATAGAGTTTTAAATAATTTTAGGAGTTAAATAGTTTAATTAGGTCTTTGTTGTGTTTTAGCATTTTATAAAATCAGAAAATATAAAATACAAAATGAAAGCAAAACAAAAATGAAAAAGGAACAATTAAAATAAAAGAAAGTGGGGCTTGATAAGAAGACCAAAATTGGGCCAAAATTGGCCTAGCCCAAATCAAACCCCCCCCCCCCCCGATCCGCCTGTTAGCCCAAAACCCACACCATTAACCCGATCCAGGTCCGCCCCCCCCTAAACGACGCCGTTTAGTAATTTTCAATCAGGACCGTCGAGGTTTTTTAATCTAACGGTCCTGAAGCCTAGGTTACTAAGTATATATATGTCCAAACCCCACCCCACCCCCCTATCCGGTCATCTCTCTCACCCCCCCTGTATACACCACCACTCCACCTCCGTTCTCCGCCGTCTGCCGCCGGCCGGAAATCGTCTCCGCCGACGGCGATTATCCAATCAACCCCATTTTACACCTTAGACTCCCCTTCACCTCCTCTTTCCAAATATCCAATTAATTTTCTTCGAATCCTCGCCAAACCTCTCGAATCTGGAATCAAAGAGAGGCGGTCAAAACCCTAACTTACCCAAAAATCCCAAAATTTACACCCTAAATTCCCCAGCCTCCTCTCATTCCAAATACCAACCCTTTTTCTCTCAAACCTTAGCCAAATCTTCTGAATACCAAATCGGAATCCAAACCCTAATTTTTCTTAAAAATCAAGATTCTGTGAATGTTCTTGGCGCAAATTGATTTTGTTCGTTCGTTCCCTATGGGAACATACGATCAATATCAGTTTAGGGAAGAGATGGAAAGATTGTGATGTAATATGACTGCTTTAGGGAAGATAATCGCACTGAAGACTTAACAGTGGCATCGAAATTTTAGCCATAAACGGCTATTACTAATGACAATGTTAAGGGTCAATGAACCCTAGTTTTTATTAATATAAGTACCATATCTTATGTTTTAAAAAAAAAGCTTACAGAAACGCGGAAGAATAGTTCTTAACATCTATTTTGGATGTTTTTCTATCGTACAACTCAATTCAGTTTCAAGTTATTCGGCCAACACACTTAAGATTTGATGATTAATACCTCTGTATACGGTAAAAATTCATACTGGCCTCCGATTTATAGGCCGAATGGTCCATCATAGGCCCAGTTCGGAGTGAGGTCGAGTTCGAGACCAGTGTACCAAAAGTCAAATCTCAAAAACAACAGGCATTCCCCGGAGATAGGAGTACGAGGAATACCAGTCGCCCCGAAGGGGTTATGACTCGACGAAATAAAGTACCGTTGGGAATTTATAATAGAATGAGCTAGATTCCTGCCACCGCTCCCATAATCGTGGGCCAAATCCCCGGAATAAGATGTTACGATTCCGTATTAAGGCCGGTTAGAACAGCTTATCTAAGAATATCCCTACTGTAAATAGAGATTATTCCTTATGTTAGGTTCCCCCCCGCCTTCAATTAATTAATTAAAAAAGGGGGGGGAAAAAACCCCCCCCCTCCCCAATCATTTTGTAAGATCATCCTTTATCATGAATGCAAAGAAATAACTCTCTAACCTTTTTCGCCACTGTTCATACAGCAATTTGTTTCTTTAGCTCTAGTTGTTTTCTTATTTTCTTTTATTAGTTAATTTGTTCTTATTATTCCTATAGCCCTAATCCTCGAGGTCAACTGAAGCTTGCAGGTCAACTGCTACTTGAGTAACATCTGGTTTGGATATTTTACTTGTCCTCTTTCGTTTCCTACTTGGATCATTATTTCTTTGATTTTATTAATTTGGTATTGAAAACTAATGTCACTATCCTTTAAATACCCACAAATCAAAATTTAAATTGTTACTTCGTTATTTTTCGAGGTAAAAACAGTTTGCTGCCTCACAGTAGGGCCTTATAAGATTAATTAGTGATTAATGATAGAATTATCTAAGTCACCAACCGTATAGAGAACCTGGTGTCCTCTACCAGTTCCCTTACTGTATAAGCAACCAGATCTGCATAAATGGGAATACTAGTGATTCTCTTATTGTTCTTACATGTAAGGAGTCGGAGTACATAGAGAACAACAGGAGGAATTCGTATTACGTGGAAAACTCCCAGCCTCAATAGGGGAATTAAAAACCACTGACTATTCTGTCTAGACCTTAGTGAGATTTTCAGACTTCACTACTAAGACATCTTACAGATTTACAACCTATTGTATACCTAGATATTAGAACTCTCTTTTTGAATCCTTCACTAACTTGTATACTCACTATTAAAGCCTACTTTGTAAACTGCTATTACAAAGACATTATTCACTAACACTCACTAACTTGTTAAAACAGCTATGCAAGCCTACTTTTGTATATAACTCTATACAAAAGATCTTCACCACTCGAAACTAACTCTAGCCAGACATCAACACAAGGGTTAATATTTAGAAGGGTTTCCTACACAATGCCTTCTAACTAATGCTATAGTAGGAGTTACAAAATGAAGTAACAAATTAACAAAGACTCAACAAACCTAAGGGAGCTTATAGATATCTTTCAATCTTTGATTGCTGGTCTTGTAGGTTTGCTAGTCATGCTTTGGTTCTTTGAGATGGATGTGTTATGTCCTTAGCACTTGAAGAAGAATATTTTCTGTTGTTATTTTTGTCAGTGTTGTGAGTGATTTCTCATTAATTCCTTCCTTTCATGTTGAAATATGTTGTGTGTGATGTCATCAATACGATGTAGTTAATAAAGTGCCCTTTTTTAGTTTTGCCTTAGCCAAGCCTATCACTCGTTTGTTTTGTACTGCTGCCCAGACGATACAGTGCATGTTAGCCTGTCAGAACGGTATAAGTGCTATCAGTTCTTTTTACAGCTGTAGATGTTGAACGTATCAAGACGAGGGAAACTGATCCTTTCTGGTCTCTTCTGTTGTTTCCCTTAATCTGATTTCAGTTGGAATTGACCAGACATCTGACTAGTTTATTCCCTGATATTGCAGGGGAACTTAATGTAATAACCATTTCTTATCTTGTTCTCACTCAGAATAACTTGTCTTTACCTTCCTTGATTTGTATTTTAATAACATGGTGTGAATCGATCAACTACATATGATGTAAGCAAGGTAGGAAAAAAAGCCTTCCACAGAAAGTCTTGTGACTTGTTGCACTGTTTTTCCTTCCTACATGTCAGCAGTGCAAGGCAGCAACTTTCAACTGGAGGTTGACTTCATTACATTGTCCCTCGGGAACTGGTAGGACCTGTTCCTAATACTGTTCCTTCCACTCTATAAGAGTTGAAGGTTATATCTCAAACGCTGATCTCCAACCTGGGGAAATCTTTGTGATATTCAAATGGTTCTTTGTAAATGTAATAAAAGGTTCCCTTATACGTGGTTCTGGATAGTATAAAGTTTGTTAGATTTTCTCAAGAACATGCAAAGAAAATACTTTCGCCCCAGTACTGTAACCTATCAATTCCCCCTTTTTTAATGATGACAAACTTAAGAATTGGATATTCCTTTGAGAAATGTGATCTCCACATATGTTCCATGGCGACGAAATCAGCCATCATATCCACTGATGAACCAAACCTAAGGACTGATCACAACTATCGGGTTCCTCCAGACCGTCTTGGCAAATCACCAAACTCAAAAATACCATAACTAGCAATTTTCCCTTTTATATGATGACAAACCTAGAATTAATATTCCCCTTGAGAATGGATTCCTTACATGTTCGGATCAATTATTGGTCCGTACCCAGTTCCTTGAGAACTATTTGTCATCAATCAAAACTGGACATAGCGTAACTTTAGATGCAAATTTCCCCTTTTGAATGATGACATAACTCCATTATTATTCCCCTGTGAGAAACGCAGATTCCTCAACACTGTTTCCCTGCGGCTGATCAGAACCTATAATAACATATTATTCAGTAGATGCTAGTCTTTCATGCACCAACACACAAGATTCAATTCGAATTATGTTCTTCTTCCACCATGGTGACATACTATGATAACTCCCCTTTTGGCCATCATTGAAATAAGAAATATACGAAGAAGCCACAAACTTAAAAAAGATAGTTCCAGCAACATTAACTCATGCCACTTGGGCAACCACAGCATTGTGAGAACGTGATTCTTTTGCTCCACAAGCATTATTCCAATAAAGTTTCAAATAATTGATTTCCTTATTATTTTACAATTTGTTAATTTCTTGTTAAATTGTGTGTTAATTGGTGCTATTTTTATTCATATGAAAATAATATCGAAAATATGCACTTGCATTTAGGGAATTTGAAATTTCAAACAATTTTAGTAATTAATTAGGTGAATTATTAGTTTTAGAACAAAATTTAAGAAAATTGCAAAAGATGAGTTTTACTAATTGCACTGGTTTAATTGTGTAATCTCGTGTTGGCATTTATCCTGTTTAACTAGAAGTTTTTAAATAAAATATTTTAGAGTTAAAATAGTTTTAATTAGGTCATTTGTTGTGTTTTTAGCATTTTTATATAAATAGAAAATGTAAAATTACAATATATGGAAAAAGCAAAACAAACTAAGGTGAATAATAGGAAACATTAAAAAATATGAAAGAAAGTGACACTATTGATAAATAAGAACCGAATATTCGGGGTCCAAAATTGGGCCTAGGCCCAAACAAACCCCCCCCCGCCCCCCAGATCTCGCCTGTTAGCTTCCACAAACCCGACACCATTCTAACGAGGAATCAGTTCGCAGGCTCCCCCCCCCCTAAGAGCCGACGTAATACTCTGTACTCCTAGGCCAGCCAACCGGGTTTAAGTAATTTGTCAATCACCCAGGTACCTGTGCGGTTTTTTAATAATCTAACGTGTCCTGAATGCCTTATGGGTATTATCGTAAGTATATATAATGTCCAAACAGTGCTCCCCCCTGCTATCCCTCTCTCGTGCCTTTCCCGTCTTCTCACCCCCAGACACCTTAAGTAGATAACCCCTAGCCCGCCGATGGCATATTCGCCTTCTACCAGGAGAGTCTATCCACTCGCGTATGTCGTCTGTCCGGCCAGTGACAAGCCTTCAGGAAATCGCCCAACCGCGGCGGCGCATTCTCTCAATCTCTCTCAAATTGCTAACAGATTCCCATGTACTCCCCTGTAACTTCTCCTCCTTGTTCCAAGCACCCTAAACTCCCATGTCTCTAAATCCCCTCTCCTTTCTCCTCGAAATCTCTTTTGAATCTGTTGGACACTGCCGCTACTCCCAGCCGCCACTGGCGACGCGGAGCCGCCAAATCTCCCAATCGAGATACCACCTTTTTACCTAACTCAGACCGTCCCTTCAATCCTAATATTCTGTCTCCTCCCTTTGCGAAAATCTGACCAATGGCTTACCAAAATTTGAATCTTAATTAATTGGAATTGAGGAAGATCCTTTTCGGTAACTCAAGCATGCAAGGCCTTCTCCATTTGTCCTTAAGCCTAAGGTCTGGTCCACGGAGGCTATCTAATCGTTTTCATCTCATGGCCTGACATAGAGAAGGGTGATGTGACTTATTGTATGCAGGGTGTTAAATTAGAGAGTTCAACTTTGATTCCGTAGTCGGTGGGGTGAGCTCCTTATTTTTTATTTATCTTCCTTTTCTCTCCTTCTTTGTATTTTGTTCTTGTATCAATTACTTGGGCCCTTTTGTCTTCTTTCTCTTCTTGTTTGTTTATAATCGACTTGCTTATTTCGAACTAAGGTCTTCAGATTAAAATTGATAGTGTTACACTCTGCTTGTTTTGGTTGTTTCGTGT
>NW_017670633.1:394622-400068 GCF_001879085.1 Nicotiana attenuata
TAGTTTGCGTTCAAATCCTGATTTCCTTACCTTTTTAATTACCTTCATGATTAAATGATTTAGAGTGTTAGGTTTTGATTAATTTTTGTTAATACTGTCCTGTCTTGATCTTTTCTAGTTTGATTTTGTGTTGATTCATGAGCACTTTTGATAATCTGATTTAGTTTCAATTGCCTAATTACCGGTTCACTGATTCTTAAGTTTAATTGCATGATTGTTTAACTAGTTTAATTTTTGGGATCTTCTGGTTATAGCTGAATGGGATAGGATCTTGTTTAACCACGGTTAGTTCTTGACCAGTTACTAGGGTAATGGGGGAATGGTCTGGTTTAGCTCAGTAATTCTCAGAATAAGTCAAGGGTAATTGGGGCAATTCAAAGAGAGGAATCTGGCATTTAACTGATTTGGAAACCACTAGAACATTCTAGATGGGGTTCCAATCAGAATTTTAGGACCTTAATGTAGTACCTTGAGACACAAGTCAATAAGTAGGGGACTAAATGAGTAAATAAAGAGGGACTAAAAGGCAACTGCAAATCTGAAATATTCCTCAAACTCTGCCTATAAAAGGCAGTGTATTCTGCCTTGAAGAACAGGTTTTTCAGCTCCAAAATTCCCCCAAAATTTCCTCTCCAATTTCAGATCTGATTTGAAATTCAAACCTTCAAAAATCCAAAAACAATAGAAATCTAATAGGAAAAATCCCAAAAAGTTACTGTTACATTAGTGTTACTTAGGTCATTTTCAGATTCGATCATAGAATTCGATTCTCTAGCTCATATAGGATGAAAGCTACTTGAATTTCCTTGTGTTTTGTTCAATATTTGAGGATTGAAGACAGTTTGAGTCATCTAGGCAGTGGATCTGGGAGATTCGAGTCAACTGTGATCTTAGTTTGAGTGTTTTGCTTTCCTGTGTTCATTTCTGGGTATTTGGATGCTGTTTTGGGGTTGATACATCAGTTCCATTTGGTTTAGAATATTTCTGGAATTACTGAGTCACTTCTGGGCTGAAAAATTGGCTGTGTTGATTGTTGTGTTACTGTTGGATTACCTTTGCTGATTCTCTGAGCTCCGCTGATCCTCCCTTCTTCTTCTTACATTTCTTATTTCCAGGTACACATTCTCGAGATCGATTTGATGTATCTTTTGAGTTGAAATACTGAAATGAAAGGCTCACCTGTTTACCTCTTGAGATGTGTGTGTTCAAGTTGTAATATTAGAATAGATGTTAAGTGATTTGCACTTGTTTAGGCTTACTTTAGATTTGTGTTTACATTGTACAACTGGACTGAAAAATTGGATTGTATAACTTGGACTGTGGACGATATTAGATTGTTAAACTTTGGACCTGATGTTCCTTCTTGCTAAACTAGTAGTCCCAATGAAGTGTAGTTGGATTTCTGTGATCGCTGTAGTTTAGGATCGGAAACTGAGTAAAAAAAAGGGTTAAAACATAGATCCCTGTTTATACGAAGTCCAAGCACGATAACACTTCCTCAAGTAACAATTCCAGTAGTTCAGTTTTAGCAATGTTAGCTTAAATCAATCTGAAAATGATTAGTATGCCTTGTGTTATCAAATTATGGTTTCCAGTTTGTTTACTTTGAATTGATACCTCCCTATCAATCATACTAATTCTAAAAATTTTTGCAGTAAGTATTTGATGTAATTTGAACAATTTGAAACAAATGTTGCAGTGTTCTTTTTAATTGAGGTTCAGTTTTGGTTAATGCTTGCTAATGGATTAAGGCTTGATAGCCTATTTCTGAATCGCTTGGCTTTAATTTCTGCTAATAGACAGCCCCGTCCAGCGTTAGCTCCTTCCTTATTGGGGCTGGCATTGGGCCTGAGTGCTTGAACGGCCCTCATGATCAAGGCTGCTTAATTTCTCCTTCTGTTTAGACTGATGGGCGGCCCAATATAATATGAATCCGATCCGCCATAGGTTTGGGTAATTGAAACATGGGTAATGGACTGCTATGCCAAGCATTAGTGGAGTTAATTTGAATTGTAGAAATAACCACAGATAGAAGAATCATAAGACCTTTTAGGATATCCTTTTAAAATAAATGAAGTGCGCCCCGCCAAACAAAACACATAAATTGTGGGGCCTTCATTAATTGCTCATGTTAAAATACTTAGACTCCGGGACGAGCCGTTTAGCGAATTTCACGGTTTTCCCCAAAGATGATAACGCGTAGTTGCTTTAGGCGCGTATTTTAATAATATTACTTTCCTAAATTCGGGTGCACATTTATGTGACCTAAATCCAAATCTCAACGAAGTCGAAATGTGTTAACAATCACGGGTGCACTGGTGCGACGTGATTCGAGATGCATTTTCACGACGTTGCAATTCTTATTAAAAATAAAAATAAAAGCGGTTGACTAATAAAAGCACATAAGCTAGAACATGTTTTGAAATCAGATAAAATCAAATACAACAGTTGAGCGGCCGTGCTAGAACCACGGAATCCGGGAATGCCTAACACCTTCTCCCGGGTTAACAGAATTCCTTACTCGGATTTCTGGTTCGCGGACTGTTAACAGAGTCATAATTTCCTCGGATCGGGATTCAACCGGTGACTTGGGACACCATTAATCTCCCAAGTGGCGACTCTGAACATTAATAATAAATCCCGTTTCGATTGTCCTTTAATTGGAAAAACTCCTTTACACCCTCACAGGTGTAGGAAAAAGGAGGTGTGACGACTCTGGCGACTCTGCTGGGGACATTCAACCCAGAATCTCTGGTTCAGGGTTCAGAATTCGAGCTTAGAATAATTGTTATATTTGGTTGTATCTGATTTTCCTGCATGTTTCATGCTAAATGTGCAAAATGTTGCTTTTTACCGCTTTGATATTATCTGAACTGTATATAAACTGTGCCGAAACCCTTCTCTTCTCACCTCCGGGGATGTGCTTACTGGTTGAGACTCCCTATTCTGTTAGTGTCAATACCCTGAAATAAGAAAGAGGCCGGACAAGTTACTAAGCCGGATGGCCTTTTGGTTCCCGGTACGTAGCCCCCTCCTCGACTCGAGTTGTCCGCTCGGGTACACAGTCTAGAACACATACCCAGGTTTTTAACCTAGAAGAACTTGACTTCATGCCGGATCCCTAGTAGGAACGCTTATCTGCATCACGTGCATATGACTTAGGGGACTCAACACAGGGGTTGGGTCCGTCTAGGACAGGTGTACCCGGAATAATGGACCATCCTGATGCATCCTACTTGTGCATTTATCTGTTTTGGACTCGCATGCTGACCGGCTTTGAATATCTGGGAAAAATTAAAAAAAAAAAAAGAGAGAAAAAGAGAAAATAGCAGTATAGAGAGTTAATTACCTATACCAGAAAAACCAATGTCCAAGTAGTGCCGAAATGCTGCCGTATTTTTGAGAAAAACAAAAGAAAAAAAAGAGTTTTATCTTCAAATTAGTTTATTTTATTTGCCACTGAAAAAGAAAATAAAAAAAAAAAGAATCTTGCTTTCAGAAATAGTGAATTTGCCAATAAAAAAAACAAAAAAAAAAGAGGTCTTGTTTTCAAAAATAGTTAGATTTATTTGCCCGAACTACGCTGGTTTGATTCTCACCGGATGTGAGATACGTAGGCAACCCTCATCGGGTCCAACCACCCCTTTTGCAAAAATAGCCAAAATTTTTTTAATTTCGTCGTGAATAAGCCGGGTGCCGCCATTCTTGTTTAAAATAAGCCGAATGTCCCCAAAAGGGCGCCGGAATGCTGTTTTTGCAAGAACAGCCACCCTGAGTCATTTTTAAACGGTTAGCAGGCACAACCTTAAAATCTTCTTTACGAAGTGCTGAAAGGCCGTAACTGCAAAATCGGCCATTTGTTTTACAATTGGAATTTGAACAAAAATAGTGTCAGTTTTTTTTTTCTTTTAGGTCAAGATAAGTGATTAAATCACCTTAATAAATGTGCAGGATGAGCACGATTCAAAATAAGGGGAACTTGCATATAGGCCCGCGGCGAGACCGAACGATGTCCCGCGGGCACCAGGAGCTTTAATGTATTCATGATTGTCTTTTGAGTCTTTATTTCCTTTTCTACCAGAGTTTGTCTTTTGAGTCTGTATTTCCTTTTCTACTAGAGTTGATCATTTGAGTCTGTATTTCCTTTTCTACTGGAGTCTGTATTTCCTTTTCGTTAAAAGTCAGTCAGTTGAGTCTGTATTTTCGTTTAAAATGGAATAGGGATGGTGGAGTCTGTAGTTCGTTTCTGCATTAGAGTCTGTTAGTTGTGTAATCTGTCAGTCTTGAGTCTTTGTAATAGACGTATTCGCTATCAATAAAATTGAAAATCCCAAAAAAAAAAATATTTTGCTTCTACTTTACATTTATTATGCAAGAACTACGCTCGGTCTGATTCACGCGGGGTCGTGATACGTAGGCAATCTCCATAGGATTCGGCCATAACCAAAAGGAAAAGAAAAAAAAGAAAAAGAAAAGAGAGGAAAAACCACAAAAGGCAAAAAGAAAAGAAAAGAGCGGAAAAACAAAACTCAAGAAAGGAAAGAAATAGGAACGAGAGAGGACAAAGGCAAGAGTGAAGAAAAAAGAAGGAAAAAGAAGAAAAACAAAGGAAGAAAAAGTTTGCAATTGGAAATAAGGAAAAGCCGGGATGACGCATGCGCCCGATCAAAAGCTGTTACCAATATGTTACATGCCCTAACGCTAACGTGATGGTTTCATTTTGTCATGTCATACCAGAAAGGTGGTTGGTTTGTGGTTTTAAAGTGGTAACTCCTCTTCACAACACGAGGACAAAAGGCAGTCGGCATCCTGGCAACCCATCCCTGCAACACCCGAGCAAAAACCAAAATGAACATGACAGGGCAAGAGTCAGACGCCAGTATCGTGGACCCATCGAAAGAGGTAGAAATGGTAGATATCAAAGCGATGAAGGAAGAGATGTACAAGTTGAGGCACCAGATGGCAGAGATACATCAGGCTTGGGCTAAGGGTCAGCCGGCGCCAGTTTATCCCGCCAATCCAGCATATATCCCACCTTTGGCTCAGTCTCAGGAGCTTCCTCCTGCGAGTTCATCTTCACCTTTCCCTTTCTACCAACAGAGTTATGGCACCACCTCCTATCTTCCCCAAGCTCCACCACCCAAACAAAACCCTCCCCCATCAATCACCCCTGTCTTCGTGGCACCTCCACCTGCCACACTGCAAAGATCTTCCAGTGAGCCCCTGTTTCAAGATCACGACGGTCAGTACTATCCTCCTGAGCCTACCTTTAAAGTTCCTGAGCCATATTCTTACACCCCTCACTTCGAGCTCCCGGTGGAAACTGAAAAGCCGCTTAAAAACCCGGAGCAGGAAGAGATGATTCGAAAAGTAAAAAGCCTGGAGCAGTCCTTCAGGAGCATGAAAGGGTTGGGTGGCCAAGTCAGTGTGGCCTATAAAGATTTGT